>NC_092757.1:32888609-33046109 GCF_047496795.1 Chiloscyllium punctatum
AGTGTGAGAGAGAGAGGGGATACCAGAGAGTCCCAGAATGTGTGTGTGTGAGCGAATCCCAGAGTGATGGTGTGAGAGATTATCCCAGCGTGTGTGTGAGAGTGGGAATCCCAGAGGGTGTCTGAGAGAGGGAATCCCAGATTGTGTGTGAGAGAGAGAATTCCAGCGAGTCCCTGAGTGTGAGAGAGGGAATCCCAGAGAGTCCCAGAGTGTGTGTGTAGGGAATCCCAGAGTGTGTGTGAGAGAGGTAATCCCAGAGTGTGTGTGAGAGAGGGAATCCCAGAGAGTTCCAGATTGTGTGTGAGAGATGGAGTCCCAGGGTGTGTGTGAGAGAGGGAACCCCAGAGTGTGTGTGATAGAATCCCAGCGTGTGTGAGAGAGAGGTAATCCCAGAGTGTGTGAAAGAGATGGAGTCCAAGAGTGTGTGTGCGAGTATCACAGAGTGTTTGTGAGAGAGGGAGTCCCAGGGTGTGTGGGAGAGAGGGCATCCCAGAGAATCCAGGAGTGTGTTTGTGTGTGAGAGCATCCCAGAGTGTGTGTGAGAGAGTGAATCCCACAGTGTGAGTGAGAGTGGGAATCCCAGAGAGTCCCAGAGTGCGTGTGAGAGAGGAAATCCCAGAGACTCCGAGAGTGTGTGAGAGAGGGAATCCCAGAGTGAGTGTGAGAGAATCCCAGAATGTGTGTGTGTGAGAGAGAGAGAATCTCAGAGTGTGCGTGAGAGAGGGAATCCCAAAGTGCGTTTCAGTGAGGGAATCCCCGAGTGTGTGGGAGATAAGGAATCCCAGTGTGTCCCAGAGTGTGTGTGTGTGAGAGAATCCCAAAGTGTGTGAGAGAGGGAATCCCAGAGAGTGTGTGAGATAGGGAATCCCCGAGTATGAATGAGAGAATCCCAAAGTATGCGTGTGAGTTTCCCAGAGTGTGTATGTGAGAGGGATTCCCAGAGAGTCCCCAAGAGTGTGTGATAGAGGGAATCCAAGAGTATGTGTGAGGAGAGAGTCCCAGATTGTGTGAGAGAGTGGGAATTTCAGTGTGTGTGCGAGTTTCCCAGAGTGTGTGTGAGAGAGGGATTTCCTGAGGGTGTGTGTGAGAGAATCCCAAAGTGTGTGAGAGAGGGAATCCCATAGTGTGTGAGAGAGACGGAATCCCAGAGTGCGTGCGAGATTTTCCCGAGTGTGTGTGAGAGAGGGAATCCCAGAGAGTCCCAGATTGTGTTTGAGAGAATCCCAGCATGTGTGTGAGAGTGGAATTCCAGAATGTGTATGAGAGAGGGAATCCCAGATTGTGTGTGAGAGGGAATCCCAGAGTGTCCCAGACTCTGTGTGTGAGCGAATCCCAGACTGTGTGTGAGATTCGGAATCCATAGTGTGTATGAGAGAGGGAATCCCAGAGTATGAATGAGAGAATCCCAAGGTGTGTGTGCGAGTTTCCCAGAGTGTGTATATGAGAGGGAATGCCAGAGTGAGTGTTGAGAGAGGGAATCCCAGAGTGTGTGTTAGAGAGGGAATCCCAGTGTGTGTGTGTTTGTGTGTGTGTGTGAGAGAGAAAACCAGAGTGTGTTTGTGAGAGGGAATCCCAGACTATCCCAGAGTGTGTGTGAGATTATTCCAGAGTGTGCAATAGAGAAGAAATCCCAGAGATTCCCAGAGTGTGTGTGAGAGAGGGGGAATCCCAGAGTGTGTGTGAGAGAGAGAATCCCAGAGAGTCCCAGAGTGTCAGAGAGGGAATCCCAGAGTGTGTGTGAGAGAGGGAATCCCAGAGAATCCCAGAGTGTGTGTGTGAGAGAATCCCAGAGTGTGTGTGAGAGAGAGGGAATTCCAGAGAGTCCCAGAGTGTGGGTAAGAGTGGAAATCGCAGAACGTGTGAGGGAATTCCCAGAGTGTGTGAGACAAACCCAGGGTGTGTGGGCGAGGGTCCTAGCGTCCCAGATTGTGCAAGGGAGTCCCAGAGAGTCCCAGAATGTGAGAGAGAGAATTCCAGAATGTGAGTGTGTGAGAGAGAATCCCAGAGTGTGTGTGAGCTGAAGGGAATCTCAGAGAGTCCCTGAGTGTGTGTGAGAGTGGGAATCCCAAAGTGTGAGAGAAAGTTAGAATCCCAGAGTGTGTGTGTGAGTTTCCTAGTGTGTTTGTGAGAAAGAGAATCCGAGATTGTGTGTGGGAGAGGGAATCCCAGAGTTTGTAAGAGAACCTCAGAGTGTGAAAAGAAATCCCATTATGTCCCCGAGTGTGTTAATGATTCCTAGAGTGTGTGAGAGAATCCTAGAGAGTCCCAGAGTGTGAGACAGAATCCCAGAGCGTGTAAGGGAATCCCGCAGTGAGTAAGAGAGAGTCCCAAAGTAAGTCAGCGAGTCCCAGAAGCCTATGGTGTGTAAGGGAATCCCAAATGTAAGAGAGATTCCCTGAGTGTGCCAGAGTGTGCGAGAGAATTCCAGTGTGTGTAAGAGAATCACAGCGTCCCAGAGTGTGTCTGTGAGGGTCCCAGACTGTGTGTGAGAGAGTCCCAGAGTGTGAGAGAGAGAGGGGATCCCAGAGAATCCCAGACTGTGTGTGTGTGAGCGAACCCCAGAGTGATGGTGATTGTCAGAATCCCAGAGTGTGTGTGAGAGTGGGAATCCCAGAGGGTGTCTGAGAGAGGGAATCCCAGATTGTGTGTGTGAGTTTCACAGAGCGTTTGTGAGAGAGGGAATCCCAGAGAGTCCCGGAGTGTGTGTGAGAGATGGAGTCCCAGGGTGTGTGTGAGAGAGAGAATCCCAGAGTGTATGTGAGAGAGGGAATCCCAGAGTGTGTGTGAGAGAGGGCATCCCAGAGAGTTCTAGAGTGTGTATGAGAGAATCCCAGAGTGTGTGTGAGGGGATCCCAGAGTGTGTGTGAGAGAGGGCATCCCAGAGAGTCCCAGAGTGTGTGTGAGGGAATCCCAGAGTGTGTGTGTGTGTGAGTGTGAGAGGGAATCTCAGATTGTGTGTGTGAGAGGGAATCCCAGATTGTGTGTGTGAGAGGGAATCCCAGAGAGTGTGTGAGAGAGGGAATCTCAGAGTGTCCCAGAGAGTGTGTGATAGAGGGAATCCCAGAGTGTGTGTGAGAGATGGAATCCCAGAGTGTGTGTGAGAGTGGGAATCCCAGTGAGATCCAGAGTGTGTGTGTGAGAGAGAGGGCATCCCAGACACTCCGTGCGTCAGTGTGAGAGAATCCCAGAGTGAGTGTGAGTGTTTCCCAGAGCGTGTGAGTGAGAGGGAATCCCAGAGAGTCCCAGTGTGTGTGTGAGAGATGGAATCCCAGAGTGTAATGTGAGAGATGGATTCCCAGAGTGTGTGAGAGAGTAGGAATCCCAGAGTGTCCCAGAGTGTGTGTCTGAGAGAATCCCAAAGTGTGTGAGAGAGGGAATCCCAGAGAGAGTGTGAGAGAGGGAATCCCAGAGTGTGTGTGAGAGAGGGCATCCCAGTGAGACCCAGAGTGTGTGTGTGTGAGAGATGGCATCCCAGAGAGTCCGTGCGTGTGTGTGAGAGAATGCCAAAGTCAGTGTATGTGTTTCCGAGAGTGTGTGTGAGAGAGGGAATCCCAGAGAGTCCCAGAGTGTGTGTGAGAGATGGAATCCCAGAGTGTATGTGAGAGATGGAATCCCAGAGTGTGTGTGAGAGAGGGCATCCCAGAGAGTTCTAGAGTGTGTATGAGAGAATCCCAGAGTGTGTGTGAGGGGATCCCAGAGTGTGTGTGAGAGAGGGCATCCCAGAGAGTCCCAGAGTGTGTGTGAGGGAATCCCAGAGTGTGTGTGTGTGAGTGTGAGAGGGAATCTCAGATTGTGTGTGTGAGAGGGAATCCCAGATTGTGTGTGTGAGAGGGAATCCCAGAGTGTGTGTGAGAGAGGGAATCTCAGAGTGTCCCAGAGAGTGTGTGATAGAGGGAATCCCAGAGTGTATGTGAGAGATGGAATCCCAGAGTGTGTGAGAGAGTGGGAATCCCAGAGTGTCCCAGACTGTGTGTGAGAGAGGGAATCCCATAGTGTGTGTGAGAGAGGGAATCCGAGAGAGTGTGTGAGAGAGGGAATCCTAGCGTGTGTGAGAGAGAGCCAATCCCAGAGTGTGTGTGAGAGAGGGCATCCCTGAGAGTCCCAGAGTGTTTGTGAGAGAATCCCAGAGTGTTTATGTGTGAGTTTCCCAGAGTGTGTGGGAAAGAGGGCATCCCAGAGAATCCAGGAGTGTGTTTGTGTGTGAGAGGGAATCCCAGAGTGTGTGTGTGAGAGAGGGAATCCCAAAGTGTGTGTGACAGAATCCCAGAGTGTGTGTGAGAGACGGAATCCCAGAGAGTCCCAGAGTGTGTGTGAGATTTTCCCGAGTGTGTGTAAGAGAGGGAATCCCAGAGAGTGTGTGAGAGAAGGAATCCCAGAGAGTCCCAGATTGTGTGTGAGAGGGAATCCCAGAGTGTGTGTGAGAGAGGGAATCCCAGAGTGTGTGTGAGAGTGGGAATCCCAGAGAAAGCCATAGTGTGTGCGAGATTATTCCAGAGTATGTGAGAGAGAAGGAATCCCAGAGACTCCCAGAGCGTGTGTGAGAGTCGGATTCCCAGAGTGTTTGTGAGAGAGGGAATCCCAGAGTATGAATGAGCGAATCCCAAAGGGTGTGTGCGAGTTTTGCAGGATGTGTATGTGAGAGGGAATGCCAGAGTGAGTGTTGAGAGAGGGAATCCCAGAGTGTGTGAGAGAGAGGGAATCCCAGAGAGTCCCAGAGTGTCAGAGAGGGAATCGCAGAGTGTGTGCCTGTGAGGGAATCCCAGATTGTGTGTGTTTGTGAGAATCCCAGACTGTGTTTGATCGTGAATCCCGGAGTGTGTGTGAGGGATGGAATCCCAGAGAGTTCGAGCGTGCGTGTGAGAGGATTCCAGAGTGTGTGTGTGAGTTTCCCAGATTGTGTGTGAGAGGGGCGAGTCCCAGAGTGTGTAAGAGAAGGAATCCCAGAGTGTGTGAGAGAGACGGAATCCCAGAGTGTGTGTGAGAGAGGGAATCCTCGAGAATCCCAGATTGTGTGTGAGAGAATCCCAGAGAGTCCCAGAGTGTGTGTTAGAGAGGGAATCCCCGACTGTGTGTGAGAGAGGGAATCCCTGAGTGTGTGTGAGAGATGGAATGCCAGTGTGTGTGTGAGAGAAAGAATCCCAGAGAGTCCCAGAGTATGTGTGAGAGAGGGAGTGTGTAAGGGAATCCCACGGTGCTTGGGTGAGAGTCCTAGTATCCCAGATTGCATTAGGGAATCCCAGCGTGTCCCTGAGTATGTTAGGGATTCCTAGAGTGTGTGAGAGAATACCACAGTTTCCCAGAGTGTGTGAGTGTCCCAGAGTGTGTGCGAGACTCCCAGAGCGTGTTAGGGATTCCTAGAGTGTGTGAGAGAATCCCAGAGTGTGATAGAGAACCCAGAGTATCCCAGAGTGTGGAACGGAATCCCACAGTGAGTGAGAGAGAGTCCCAGAGTGAGTGAGAAAGTCCCAGATTCCAATGTTGTGGAAGGGAATCCCCGAATGTAAGAGAGATTCCCTGAGTGTGCCAGAGTGTGCGAGAGAATCCCAGTGAGTTTAAGAGAATCACAGTGTGCCAGAGTGTGTGAGAAAGGGTCCCAGAGTCAGTATGAGAGAGTCCCAGTCTCCCAGATTGCATAGGGAATCCCAGAGTGTCCTAGAGTGTGTGAGAGCGAATCCCAGAGTGTGTGAGAGCATCCTAGCATGTCCCAGAGTGTGTTAGGGATTCCTAGAGTCTGGGACAGAATCCAGGAAAGTCCCAAAGTGTGTGAGTGAATCCGGAGTGTGTGAGAGGGAATCCCAGAGTGTGTAACGGAATCCCACAGTGAGTGAGAGAGAGTTGCAGAGTGAGTGCCACAGAGTCCCAGAGTCCCATGGTGTGTAAGGGTATCCCCGAATGTAAGAGAGATTACCTGAGTGTGCCAGAGTGTGCGAGAGAATTCCAGTGTGTGTCAGAGAATCACAGTGTCCCAGAGTGTGTGTGTGCGTGAATCTCAGTGTCCCAGAGTCAGTGTGAGAATCTGTGTCCCAGAGTGTGTGTGTGTGTGTGTGTGTGTGTGTGTGTGAGAGAGAGAGAGAGAGAGATAGATAGAGAGAGAGAGAGAGAGAGAGAGAGAGAGAGAGAGTCCCAGAGTGTGTGTCAATGAGGGGATACCAGAGTGTGTATGAGAGAGGGAATCTCAGAGTGTGTGAGAATGAGAGTCCCAAAATGTGTGAGAATCAGTGTCCCAGAGTATGTATAAAATCACAGTGTCCTAGAGTGTGTGTGTGAGAGAATCAGTGTCCCAGCGTGTGTGTGAGAATGAGAGTCCCTGTGTGTGTGTGTGTGTGTGTGTGTGTGTGTGTGTGTGTGTTTGTGTGTGTGTGTGAGTCCCAGCGTGTGTGTGTGCGAGAGAGAGAGGGAGAGAGTCCCAGCGTGTGTGTCAGTGAAGGGATGCCAGAGTGTGTGTGAGAGAGGGAATCCCAGAGAGTGTGAGAATGAGAGTCCCAGAGTATGTGTGAGAATCAGTGTCCCTGTGTGTGTGTGTGAGAGAGAATCAGTGTCCCAGAGTGTGTGTCTGTGAGAATCAGTGTCCCAGAGTGTGTGTGTGTGAGTCCCAGAGTGTGTGTGAGTCCCTGAGTGTGTGAGTCACAGTGTCCTAGAGTGTGTGAGTGTGTGAGTCCCAGTGTGTGTGTGTGTGTGTATGTGAGTGTGAGAGTCCCAGTGTGTGTGTGTGTGTGTGTCCCAGAGTGTGTGTGTCCCAGAGTATGTGTTAAGTACAGTGTCCCAGAGTGTGAGAGTCACAGTGTGTGTGTGTGTGAGTCCCTGTGTGAGTGTGAGAGAGAGAGAGAGAGAGAGAGAGAGTCCCAGAGTATGTGTGTGAGAGTCCCACAGTGTGTGAGAATCACAGTGTCCCAGAGTGTGTGTGTGTGTGTGTGTGTGTGTGTGTGTGTGAGTCCCAGAGTGTGCGAGAATGACAGTGTCCCAGATTGTGCGTGTTTGTGTGAGTCCCAGAGTGTGTGACAATCACAGTGACCCAGAGTGTGTGTGTGTGAGTCCCAGAGTATGTGTGTGAGAGTCTCAGAGTGAGTGTGTGTGTGTGTCCCAGAGTGTGTGTGTGTTAGTCCCAGAGTGTGTGACAATCACAGTGTCCCAGAGTGTGTGTGTGCGTGTGTGAGTCTGTGTGTGAGAATCTCAGTGTCCCAGAGACTGTGAGAATCACAGTGTCCTAGAGTGAGTGTGTGTGTGTGAGTCCCAGAGTGTGTGTGTGTGTGTTTGTGTGTGTGTGTGTGTGTTTGTGTGTGTGTGTGTGTGTGTCTGTGTGTGAGAATCTCAGTGTCCCAGAGTCTGTGTGAGAGATTCCCAGAGTGGGAATACTGTGTGGGAATAAACCTGTGTCCTGAGGATGTTCAATACTGTATGTGAATAACCCTGTGCCCTGAGGATGGTCAATACTTTGTGCGAAAAATCCCGTGGCTTGAGGATTGTCAATACTTTGTGGGAATAATCCTTTTGCCTGCGGATGGTCAATACTGTATGGAAATAATTCTGCCACCTGTAAATGGTCAAGTCAATGTGTCCATTAATCCTGTAGCCTTATGCTGGTCAATACTGTGTGGTCTGAGGCTAGGCCGTACTGTGAGTGAATAATCCTGTGGGCTCAGAATGTTGTATATTGTGTGTGAATACTCGCATGGTCTGAGGATGGTAAATACTGTGTGTGAATAATCCTGTGGCCTGAGAAGCTTCAATACTCTGTGGGAATAATCCTGTGGGTTGAGACTGTTGAATATTGTTTGTGAATACTCGTGTGACCTGAGGACGGACAATACTGTGTGTGAATAGTTCTGTGGCCTGAGGATGGTCAATACTGTATGTAAATAATATTCTGGCCTGAGAATTCCCAATACTGTGTGGGAATAGTCCTGTGGCCTGTGAATGGTCAATACTGTGTGAGACTAATCCTTGGCCTGAGTATGATCAATACTACATGTGAACAATCCTCTGGCCTGTGAATGGTCAATACTGTGTGTGAATAATCCTGTGGGCTGAGGATGGATGATACTGTTGAGAATAATTCTGTGGACTGAGGGCAGTCAATACTGTGTGGGAATATTCCTATGGCCCGTGAATCGTAAATACTGTGTGTGAATATCCCTTTGCCTCAGGATGGGCCATACTGTGTGGGAATAACCCTGTGGGCTGAGAAGGTTGAATATTGCGTGTGAGTACTGGTGTGACCTGAGGATGGTCAATGCTGTGTGTGAATAATTCTGTGTTCTGAGAATGGTCAATACTGTGTGGGGATAATCCTGTAGCCTTATGCTGGTCAATACTGTGTGTGAATAATCCAATGGCCTGTGAATCGTCAATACTGAGTGTGAATAATCCTGTGAGCTGTAAATGGTCAAAGCAGTGTGTTTATTAATCCTGTGGCCGTATATTCATCAATACTATGTGTGAATAATCCTGTGGGCTGAGAATGTTGAATAGTGTGTGTGTGAATACTCCTGTGGCCTCAGTAATATGAATACAGTTTGTAAATAATCCTGTGGCCTGAGGCTGGTCAACAATGTGTGTGAATAATTTTGCTATCCGAGGATGGTCAATACCATGTGTGAATAATCCTGTGGCTTGAGGATTGTCAATACTGTGTGTGAAAAATGCTGGAGACTGTGAATGGTCAATACTGAGTGTGAGTAATCCTGTGGACGGAGGATTGTCAATACTGTATGTGAATTAACCTGTGGCCTGAGATTTGTGAATACAGTGTGTGAATAATCCTGTGCACTGTGAATGCTCAATACTGTGTGTGAATAATCCTCTGGATTGAGGGCAGTCAATACTGTGTGTGAATAATCCTATGGCCCGTGAATTGGAAATAGAAATACTGTATGTGAATAACCCTTGGCCTAAGGATAGTCAATACTGTGTGATAATAATCCTGTGGGCTGTGGATGGTCAATACTATGTGTGAATAACCGTTGTCCTGAGGATGGTCAATACTGTGTGTGAACAATAGTGTTGCCTGAGGTCGTTCAATACCGTTTATGAATAATCCTGTGGCCTGAGGCTGGTCAACAATGTGTGTGAATAATTTTGCTATCCGAGGATGGTCAATACCATGTGTGAATAATCCTGTGGCTTGAGGATTGTCAATACTGTGTGTGAAAAATGCTGGAGACTGTGAATGGTCAATACTAAGTGTGAGTAATCCTGTGGACGGAGGATTGTCAATACTGTATGTGAATTAACCTGTGGCCTGAGATTTGTGAATACAGTGTGTGAATAATCCTGTGCACTGTGAATGCTCAATACTGTGTGTGAATAATCCTCTGGATTGAGGGCAGTCAATACTGTGTGTGAATAATCCTATGGCCCGTGAATTGGAAATAGAAATACTGTATGTGAATAACCCTTGGCCTAAGGATAGTCAATACTGTGTGATAATAATCCTGTGGGCTGTGGATGGTCAATACTATGTGTGAATAACCGTTGTCCTGAGGATGGTCAATACTGTGTGTGAACAATAGTGTTGCCTGCGGTTGTTCAATACCGTTTATGAATAATCCTGTGGCCTGAAAATGGTCAATACAGTGTGAGAATAATCCTGTTGCCTGAGGATGATCAATACAGTGTAGGAATAATCCTTTATTTTGAGGATTGTCAATACGTTGTGTGGATAATCCATGGCCTGAGGATGGTCAATACTGTGTGTAAATAATCCTGTGTTTTCAGGATGGTCAATACTGTGTGGGAATAATCCTGTGACCTGCAAATGTTGAAGGCTGAGTGTTCATTAATCCTGTGGCCATGTGCTAGTCAATGCTGTTTGTGAATAATCCTGTGCCCTGAGGATGGTCAATACTGTGTGTGAATATTGCTGTGGCCTGAGAATCGTCAATAACGTGTGTGAATAATCCTGTGACGTGTAAATGAACAAGACAGTGTGTTCATTCATCCTGTGACTGTATGGTGGTCAATACTGTGTGTGAATAATCCTGTTGTCTGTGAATGGTCAATAGTGTGTCAGAGTAATCCTGAACTTGAGGATGTTCAATACTGTGTGTGAATAATCCTGTGCCCTGTGGATTGTCAGTACTGTGTGGGAATATTCCTGTGACCTGTTAATTGGTAAAGAGAATGCATTCATTTATCCTGTCGACTCAGGTTGGTCAATACAATGTGTGAATGATTTTATGGCCTTAGCATTGTCAATACTGTGTGTGAATAACCGTTGACCTGAGGATGATCAATACTGTGTGTGAGTAATCCTGCGGACGGAGGATGGTCAATACTGTGTGTGAATAATAATGTGGCCTGAGGGAAGTCAGTACTGTGTGTGAATAATGCTATGGGCTGTGAATCATCAGTACTGTGTGTATATAACCCTTTGCCTAAGGATGGTCAATACTGCGAGTGAATAATAATGTGGCCTGTGGATGGTCAATGCTGTGTGATAGTAATCCTGTGGCCTTTGGATGGTCAATGCTCTGTGATAGTAATCCTGTGGCCTGTGGATGGTCAATGCTGTGTGATAATAATCCTTTGTGATGTGGATGGTCAATACTGTGAATCAATAATCTGTGGCCTGTGCATGTTCAGTACTGTTTGTTAATAAAACTGTGGCCTGTGGATGGTCAGTACTGGGTGTTAATGAACTGTGGCCTGTGCATGTTCAGTACTGTTTGTACTGAATGGTCAACTCACTGTGTTTATTAATCCTGTGGCTTTATGGTCGTCAATACCGTGTGTGAATAATCCTGTAGGCTAAGAATGGTCAATACAGTGTGTGAATACTTCTGTGGCCTCTGTACTGTCAATACAGTGTGTAATTAATCTGTGGCCTGAGGCTGGACAATAATTTGTGTGAATAATTTTGCTACTCGAGGATGGTCAATACTGAATGTGAATAATCCTGTGCACTGTGAATGTTCAATACTGTGTGTGACTAAACCTGTGGACTGAGGGCAGTCAATAACGTCTGTGAATAATCCTATGGCCCGTGAATCGTAAATACTGTGTGTGAATTGCCCTGGCCTAAGGATAGTCAATTCTGTGTGTGAATAATCCTTTTGGACTGTGAGTGGTCAATACACTGTGTGAATAATCCTGCGGCCTGAGGATGGTCAATAATGTGTGTGAGTAATCCTGTGGCCTGTGAATGGTCAATACAGTGTGTGAATAGCCCTTTGCCTAAGGATGGGCAATACTGTGTGAGAATAATCCTGTGGGCTGTGGATGGTCAATACTATGTGTTAATAATCTGTGTTCTGTGCAATGTCAATATTGTTTGCAAATAATACTGTGGCCTGCGGATGGTCAAGACTGTGTAGGAAAAATCCTGTGGCTTGAGGATTGTCAATACTGTGTGTGAATAATCCATGGCCTGAGGAATGTGAATACTTTGTGTAAAAATTCCTGTTCCTTGAGGGTGGTCAATACTGTGTGGGAATAATCCTGTGGCCTGTAAATGATCAAGACAGTGTGTTCATTAATCCTGTGGCCATCGGCTGGTCAATACTGTGTGTGAATAATGATGTGGCCTGAGGATTGTCAATTCTATGTTGGAACAATCCTGTGACCTGCAAATATTGAAGACCGAGTGTTCATTAATCCTGTGGCCGTGTGTTAGTCAATCCTGTGTGTTAATAATCTTGTGCCCTGTGAATGGTTGATACTGTGTGAGAATTTGCTGTGGCCTGAGACTCGTCAATACTGCATGGAAAAAAATCCTGTGACGTGTAAATGTTCAAGACAGTGAGTTCATTAATCCTGTGGCCGTATGGTGGTCAATAGTGTGTGCGAATAATCCTGTGACCTGAGAATGGTCAATACAGTGTGAGAATAACATTTGGGCCGAAGTATAGTCAATACTGTGTGTGTTAAATATCCTGTTGCCCAAGAATTTTCAATACAGCGAGTGAATAATCCTGTGGCCTGAGAATGGTCCATACATTGTGTGAAAAATTATGTTGCCTGAGGACAGCCATACTGTGTGTGAATAATCCTGTGGCCTGAGGATGGTCAATACTGTGTGAGAATAATCCTGTGGCTTGAGGATGGTCAATACTGAGTGTGAACAATCCTGTAGTCTGAGGACGGTCAATACTGAGTGTGAACAATCCTGTGGCTTGAGGTTGGTCAATACTGGGTGCGAATGTTTCTGTGACCTGTAAATCATCAAGACAGTGTGTTCATTAATCCTGTGACCGTATGCAGGTCAATACTGTGTGTGAATAATCCTGTGGCCTGAGGTTGGTCAATACTGGTTCCGAATGTTTCTGTGACCTGTAAATCATCAAGACAGTATGTTCATTAATCCTTTGGCTGTATGCTGGTCAATACTATGTGTGAATAATCCTGCGGCCTGAGGATGTTCAATACTGTGTGAGAATAATCCTTTGGTCTGAGGACGGTCAATACTGATTGTGAACAATCCTGTGGCTTGAGGATGGTCAATACTGGATGCGAATGTTTCTGTGACCTGTAAATCATCAAGACAGTGTATTCATTAATCCTTTGGCCGTATGCTGGTCAATACTATGCGTGAATAATCCTGCGGCCTGAGGATGTTCAATACTGTGTGAGAATAATCCTGTGGTCTGAGGACGGTCAATACTGAGTGTGAACAATCCTGTGGCTTGAGGATGGTCAATACTGGGTGCGAATAGTTCTGTGACCTGTAAATCATCAAGAAAGTGTGTTCATTAATCCTGTGACCGTATGCTGGTCAATACTGTGTGTGAATACTCCTGTGGTCTCAGGATGTTCAATACTGTGTGTGAATAATCCTGTGGGCTGGGTATATTGAATATTGTGTGTGAATACTAGTGTGTCCTGAGGATGGTCAGGACTGTGTGTGGATAATCCAGTGGCCTGAGGATTTTCAATACAGTGTCTGAGTAATCCTGTGGCCTGTGAATTGTGAATACTGTGTGAGAGTAATCCTGCGGCCTGTATACTGTCAATACTGTGTATAAATAATCCTGTGGTCTGAGGATGATCAATACAATGTGTGAATAATCCTGTGGCCTGAGGATTGTCAATATTGTGTGTGAACAATCCCGTGACTTGAGGATGGTGAATACTGTGTGGGAATAATCCTGTGACCTGTAAATGGTCAAGACAGTGTTCATTAATCCTGTGGCCGTAGGCTGGTAAATACTGTGTGTGAATAATGATGTGGTCTGAGAATTGTCAATACTATGTGGGAAAAATCCGGTGGCCTGCAAATTGAAGACCGAGTATTCATTAATCCTGTGGCCATGTGCTAGTCAATACTGTGTATGAATAATCCTGTGAACTGAGAATGTTCAATACAGTGTGTGAATAATCTAGTGGCCTGAGGATTGTCAATACTTTGTATGAATAATCCTGTTGCCTGACGACGGTCCATACTATGTGTGAATAATCCTGTGGATTTAGAATGGTCAGTAATGTATGGGAATAATCCTGTTGGCCTGAGAATGGTCACTACTGTGTGGGAATAATCTTGTGGCCTGAGGTTGGTCAATACAGTGTGTGAACTATCCTGTGCACTGAATATTGTGTGTGAATAACCCTTGGACTAAGGATGATCATGACTGTGTGTGAACAATCCTGTGGCCTAAGGGTAGTGAGTACTATCTGCGCATAATCCTGCGGCCTGAGGGTCGTCAAAACTGTGTGTGAATAAATCTGTGATCTGTAAATGATCAAGACAGTGTGTTCATTAATCCTGTGGCCGAAGGGGGGGGGGGTCAGAGCTGTGTGTGAATAATCCTGTGGCCTGAGGATGATCAATACCATGTGTGATTCATCCTGTTGCGTGAGGATGGTCAATACTCTGTGTGACAAATCCGGTGGCAGGAGGATGGTCAATACGGTGTGTGAATATGCCTGTTAACTGAGGATGGTCTATACTGTGTCAGAATAATTCTGTAGCGTGAGAATGGTCAATGCAGCATGTGATTAATCCTGTGGCCTGATGATGGTTAAAACCGTGTGAAAATAATCCTGTGGCCTGAGGATCATCAGTACTGTGTGCGAAAAATCCTGTGGCTTGGGGGTGGTCAATACCGTGTTGGAATAATCCTGTAGCCTGATAATGGTCAATACTGTGTGTGAATAATCGTGTGGCCTGAGGATGGTCAATACTGTGTGTGAATACTCCTGTTGCCTGAGGATGGTGAATACTGTGTGTGAACCATCGTGTGGCTTTAGGATGGTCAATACTGTGTGTGAGTAATGCTTTGGACAGAGAATGGTCAATGCCACGTGTGCATAATCCTTTGGCCTGTGTATCATCAATACTGTGTGTGAATAACTCTTGGCCTGTGAATCATCAATACTGTGTGTGAATACTGCTCTGGAATGTGAACCGTCAATACTGTGTGAATAATCCTGTGCCCTGAGTATCCTCACTACCATGTGTGAACAATCCTGTGACATAAGGATCATCAGGACAGTGTTTTCATTAATGCTGTTACCGTACGATGGTCAATACTATGTGTGAATAATCTTGTGACTTGAGGATGGTCAATACAGTGTGTGAACAATCCTTTGGACAGTGAATGGTCTGTTCCAAGTGTGATTACTCCTGTTGCCTGAGTTTATTGAATGCTGTGTGTGAAATATCCTGCGGCCTGATGTTGGTCAAAACTGGGTGTGAATAATCCTGTGGTTTGAGGTTGGTCAATACTGTGTGTGAATAATCCTGTGGCCTGAGGATGGTCATTACTTTGCGTGAATTGTTCTGTTGCGTGAGGATGGTCAATACAGTGTGTGAATAGTCCTTTGGACAGTCAATGGTCAGATCCATGTGTGATTAATCTTGTTGACTGAGGTTGTTCAATATTGTGTGTGAATAATGCTGTGGTCTGAAGATGGTCAATACTGTGTGTGAATAATCCTGTGGCCTGAGTTGATCAATACTGTGTGCACTGCTCCTGTTTCCTGAGGATAGTCAATACTTTTGTGAGAATAATCCTTTGGATAGAGAATGGTCAATACCACGTGTGAATAATCCTGTGGCCTGAGGATGGTCAATACACTATGTGAATAAACATGTGGCCTGATGATTGTCAATACCATCTGACAATATTCTTGTGGCTTGCGGATGGCCAAAATCGTTTGTGAATGATCCTGTGGCCTGAGGATGGTCAATACTGTGTGTGGATAATCCTTTTGCCTGTGGATGGTCAATAACGTGTGTCACTAATCCTTTGGCCTGTGAATCTTCAATACTGTGTGTAAATAACCCTTGGCCTGAGGGTGATCAATTCTGTGTGTGAATAATCCTGTGGCCTGAGAATGTTTAATATCGTTTGTGCATAATCCTGTGGCCTGAGGTTGGTCAATACTCTGTGTGAATGATCCTGTTGCTTGACGATTGTCAATACAGTGTGTGAATAATTCCTCGGCCTGAGGCTGGTGAATACTGTGATTGAATAACCCTTGGCCTGTGGATGATCTTTACTGTGCTTGAATAATACTGTGGCCTGGGGATGGTCAATAACTTGTGTGAATAATCCTGAGACCTGTAAACTGATAAGGCAAAGGGTTCAAAAATTCTTTGGCTGTAGGCTGGTCAATACAGTGTGTGAGTAATCCTGAGGCCTGACAATGTAGAGTACTGTGTGTGAATAATCCTGTTGCCTGAGGATGTAGAATACTGTGTGTGTATACCCCTGCAGCTTGAGGATGGAGAATACTTGTGTGAATAATCCTGTGGACTGTGGATTGTCAATACCATGTGAAAATAATCCTGTGGCTTGAGGATGGTCAATAGCATGTGTGAATAATGCTGTGACCTACGAGTAGTCAATGCTGTTTGTGAATAATCCTGTGGCCTGAGGCTGGTCAATACTGTGTGTAAATAAAACTTTGGACAGTGAATGGTCAATACCATGTGTGAATAATCCACTGGCCTGTGAATCGTCAATACTGTGTGTGAATAATCCTGTGGCCTGTGAACAGTCTGTGCTGTGTGTGAATAATCCTGTGGCCTGTGAACGGTCTGTGCTGTGTGTGAGCAATGCTGTAGACTGTGAATGGTCAATACTGTGTGTAAATATTCCTGTGGCCTGTGAACAGTCTGTGCTGTGTGTGAGTAATGCTGTGGACTGTGAATGGTCAATACTGTGTGTAAATATTCCTGTGGCCTGTGAACAGTCTGTGCTGTGTGTGAGTAATGCTGTGGACTGTGAATGGTCAATAATGTGTGTGAATAATCCTGTGGCCTGAGAATGGTCAATACTGTGTGTGAATAATCCTGTAGCGTGAGGATGTTCAATACTGTGTGTGACTAATCCTGTTGCCTGAGGATGGTCAGTAATATGTGCGACTAATCCGTTGGCCTGATGATGGTCAATACTCTGTGTGAATAAGGCTGTTGCATGTGAATGGTCAGTACTGTGTAGGAATAATCCTGAGGCCTGAGGGTGGTCAATACTGTGTGTAAATAATCCTGGAGCTATGAATGCTCAATTCTGTGTGGGAATAATCTTGTGGACTGAGGGTGGTCATTGCTGTATGTGAGTAATCCTGACCTGATGATTGTCAATAATGTGTGTGATAATCCTATGGCCTGAGGGTGGTTAATACAGTGTGAGAATAATTCTGTTGCGTGAGGATGGTCAATACAGTGTGTGATTAATCCTGTGGCCTGATGACAGTCAATACTGTGTGAAAATGATCTGGTGGCCTGAGAATGGTCAATACTGTGCGTGAAAACTGCTGTGGTTTGAGGATGGTCAATACCGTGTATGAATAATCATATGTCCTGATAATGGTCAATACCATGTGAATAATCCTCTGGCCTGAGGATGGTCAATACTGTGAGTGAATAATCCTGTGACCGACGAATCGTCAATACTAAGTGTAAATAATCCTGTGGCCTGTGAAGCATCAATACGGTGTGTAAATAATCCTCTGGCCTGTGGTTCTACAATACTATGTGTGAACAATCCTGTGGCATGAGGATGGTCATGACAGTGTGTTCATTAGACCTGGTGCCGTAGGCTGGTCAATACTGTGTGTGAATAACCCTTGGCCAGAGGGTGGTCAACACTTTATGTGAATAATCCTGTGACCAGTAAACTGACAAGGCAGTGGGTTCAAAAATCTTGTGGAAGTAGGCTGGTCAATAGTGTGTGAATAATCCTGTAGCCCGAGGATGGATAATACTTGCGTGAATAATTCTGTGGACTGTGGATTGTCAATATTGTGTTTAAATAATCTTGGAAACAATGAATGCTCAATACTGTTTATGAATACTCCTATAGCCTGAGGATGGTCAATAATGTGTGTAAATGATCCTGTGGCCTGCGGAATTTCAATACTGTGTGTGAATACTCCTGTGGCATTAGGGTGCTCTATACTGTGTGTGAATAATTCTTTGCGTGAGGATGGTCAATAATGCGTGTGAATAATCCTGTTGCCTGAGGATGGGTAATACTGTGTGTGAATAATGCTGTGTGCTTTGAAAGGTCAATGCTGTGCGTGAATAATCCTGTGGCCTGAGTTCATGAATACTCTGTGAACTGCTCCTGTTGCCTGAGGATGGTCAATACTGTGTGAGAATAATCCTTTCCACAGTGAATGGACAATACCATGTGTGATTAATCATGTGGCTTGCGGATGGTCAATATTGTGCGTGAATAATTGTGTTGCATCAGGATTGCCAATATTGTGTGTGAACAATCCTGTGACTTGAAAATGGTTAATACTCTGTGTGAATAATCCACTGGCCTGTGAATCGTCAATACTGTGTGTGAATAAACCACTGCTTAAGCGTTATTAATACCATGTGTGACTAATTCGGTGGCCTGAGGATGTTCAGGACAGTGTGTTCGTTAATCCTGTGCCTTGAGAATGGTCAAAACAGTGTGTGAGTAATCCTTTGGATAGTGAATGATTCTCCATGTATGAATATTCCTGTGGCCTGTAAACTGTCAAGGCAGTTGGTTCAAAAATCCAGTGGCCGTCGGCTGTTCAATACTGTGTGTGAATAATCCTTTGGATAGTGAATGGTCATTACCATGTGCGAATAGTCCTTTGGCCTGCGAATCGTCAATGCTGTGTGTGAATAACCCTTGGCCTGACGACGGTCAATACCGTGTGTGAGCAATCCTGTGGCCTGAGAATGGTCAAAACTATGTGCGATTAATCCTGTTGACTGGGGCTGTTCAATGCTGTGTGTGAATAATCCTGTGCTCTGTTTACAGTCTATGCTGTGTGTGAATAATGCTGTGGACTGTGAATGGTGAATACTGTGTGTGAATAATCCTGTGGCATGAGGGTGGTCAATATTATTTGTGAAGAATCCTGTGGCCTGAGGATGGCCAAAACTGTGTGCTAATTATCCCATGGCCTGAGGTTGGTCAGTTCTGTGTGGGAATAATCCTTGGGCCTGAGGAAGGTCAATAAAGTGTGTGACAAATCTGGTGGCCTGAGGATAGTCAATATGGTGTGTGAATAATCCTGGGAACTATGAATGCTCAACACTGTGGGAGTAATCTTGTGGCCTGAGGATAGTCAATGCTGTATGTGAATAATCCCGTGGCCTGATGATGGTCAACAATTTATGTGAATAATTCTGTTGCGTGAGGATGGTCAGTATATTGGGTGAGTAATCCTGTGGCCTGATGATGGTCAGTACCTTGTGAAAATAATCCTGTGGCCTGAGGATCATCAATACTGTGTGTGAAAAATCCTGTGGCTTGAGGTAAGTCAATACTGTATATGAATAATCCTATGTCCTGATAATGGTCAATACCGTGTGTGAATAATCCTGGTACCTGAGGATGGTCAATAATATGTGTCGCCACTCCTGTGGCATGTGAGTCGTCAACACTGTGTGTGAATAACCCTTGGCCTCAGGGTGGTCAATACTGTGTGTGAGTAATCCTGTGACCTATGAATCGTCAATACTGTGTGTGAATAATACTCTGGCCTGTGAAGTGTCAATACTGTGTGTGAAGAACCCTTGGCCTGAGGATAGTCAATACTTTGTGTGAATAATCCTGTGACCAGTAAACTGACAAGACAGTAGGTTCAAAAATTCTTTGGAAGTAGGCTGGTCAATACAGTGTGTGTATAATCCTCAGGCCTGAGGATGTAGAATACTGTGTGTGAATAATCGTGTGGACTGTGGATTGCCAGTACTGTGTTTAAGTAATCCTGGGAACTATGAATGCTCAATACTGTTTATGAATACTCCTGTTGCCTGAGGTTGGTCAATACTGTAAGTGAATAATCTTGTGGCTGGAGGCTGGTCAATAATATGTGAAAATAATCCTGTGGCCTGCGGATTGTCAATACAGTGTGTGAATAATCCTGTGGCAGTAGGGTGGTCTATACTGTGTGTGAATAATTCTTTACGTGAGGATGGTCAATATTGCGATTGACTAATCCTGTTGCCTGAGGATTGTCAATAATGTGTGCCACTAATCCCGTGGCCTGAGGATGGTCAATACAGTGTGTGAATAATCCTTTGGACAGTGAATTGTCAGTTTCATGTGTGATTAATCCTGTTGCCTGAGCTTGTTCAATACTGTTTGCGAATAATGCTGTGAATGGTAAATGCTGTGTGTGAATAATCCTGCAGCCTGAGGATGGTCAATACTGTGCATGAACTGCTCCTGTTGCCTGAGTTGATGAATACTCTGTGAACTGCTCCTGTTGTCTGAGGATGGTCAATACTGTGTAAGAATAATCTTTTGCAGAGTGAATGGTCAATACCATGTGTGATTAATCCTGTGGCCCGATGATTGTCAATATCATGTGAAAATAACCCTGTGGCTTGAGGATGATCAATAACATGTGTGAATAATTGTGTTGCGTCAGGATGGTCAGTACTGTGTGAGAATAATCCTGTTGCCTGAGGATGGTCAATAATGTGTGTCATTATACCTGTGGCCTGTCAATCTTCAATACTGTGTGTGAATAACCCTTGGCCTGAGGGTGAACAATTCTGTGTGTGAATAATCATGTGGCCTGAGAATGTTTGTTTAATACTTTTTGTGAATATTCCTGCGTCCTGAGGTTGTTCAATACAGTGTGTGAATAATCCTTTTGGACAGTGAATTCTGAGTTCCATATGTGAATAATCCTGTGGCCTGATGATTATCAATACTGTGTATGAATAACTCTTGGCCTGAGGCCGGTCAATACTGTGCGTGAATAATCCTGTGGCCTGAAGATGGTCAATACAATGCGTGAATAATCCGTTGGACAGTGAATGGTCAGTTCCATGCGTGAATAAACCTGTGACCTAAGGGTATTCAATACTGTGTGTGAATAATTCTATGGCCTGAGGTTAGTCAACACTGTGTGTGAACAATCCTGTGACTTGAAAATGGTCAATATTCTGTGTGAATAATCCACTGGCCTGAGAATCGTCAATTCTGTGTTTAAATAACTCATGGCTTGAGGGTTATCAATACAATGTGTGAATAATTCAGTGGCCTGAGGATGGTCAGGACAGTGTGTTCATTAATCCTGTGGCTTAAGAATGGTCAACACAGTGTGTGAATAATCCTTTGGACAGTGAATGGTTGGTTCCATGTATGAATATTCCTGTAGCCCGTAAACTGTCAAGGCAGTTGGTTCAAAATTCCAGTGGCCGTAGGCTGGTCAATACTGTGTGAGAATAATCCTGTGGCTTGCGAATGGTCAATACTGTTTGTGAATAATCCTTTGGATAGTGAATGGTCATGACCATGTGCGAATAGTCCTTTGGCCTGCGAATCGTCAATACTGTGTGTGACTAAACCTGTGGCCTGAGAGTAGTCAATACTGTGTATGTATAAGGCTGTGGTCTGTGAATGGTCAAAACTGTGTGTTAATAATCTGTGACCTGTGGATAGTCAATTCTGTTGTGAATAATCTTGTGGCTGGAGGCTGGTTAATACCGTGAATATCCCTGTGCCAGGAGGATATTCAATATTGTGTGTGAATAAACCTGTGGCCTGTGACAGTTAATGCTGTGTGTGAATTATCCTTGGACAGTGAATGGTCAATACCATGTGTGAATAATCCTCTGGCCCATGAATGGTCAATACTGTGTGTTAATAACCCTTGGCCTGAGGATGGTCAATACTGTGTGTGAGCAATCCTGTGGTCTGAGAATGGTCAAAACTAAGTGCGATTAATCCTGTTGACTGGGGTTGTTCAATGCTCTGTGTGAATAATCCTGTGGTCTGTTAACAGTCTACGCTGTGTGTGAATAATGCTGTGGACTGTGAATGGTGAATACTGTGTGTGAATAATCCTGCAGCGCGAGGGTGGTCAATATTATTTGTGAACAATCCTGTGACCTGAGGATGGCCAAAACTCTGTGGGAATCGTCCTGTGGCCTGAGGATGGTCAGTTGTGTGGGAATAATCCTTTGGCCTGGGGAAGGTCAATACTGTGTGTGAATAATCCTGTGCAAGGTGAATGCTGAATACAGTGTGTGAATAACCCTTGCATGGTCATTACTGTGTGTGAACAATCCTGTGACCTGAGGGTAGTGAGTACTGTCGTGAGTAACCTGCAGCCTGAGAGTGATCAATACACTGTAAACAATCCTGTGGCCTGAGAATGGTCAAACCTGTGTATGAATAAAACTGAGACCTGTAAATGGTCAAGACAATGTGTTCATTAATCCTGTGGCCTAATGGTGGTCAATACTGTGTTTAAGTAATCCTGTGACCTGGGAATGTTTGTTTTTTTTTAGTATCCCTGTGTACTGAGGATGGTCAACACTGTGTGCGAATAGTGGCCTGAGAATAGTCAATACTGTGTGTAAATAATCCTGGGAACTATGAATGCTCAATACTGTGTGGGAATAATCTTGTGGCCTGAGAATGGTCAATTCTATGTGTGTGAATAATCCTGTGGCCTGATGATGGTCAATACTTCATGTGAATAATTATGTTGTGTGAGGATGGTCAGTATATTGGGTGAGTAATCCTGTGGCCTGATGATGGTCAGTACCTTGTGAAAATAATCCTGTGGCCTGAGGATCATCAATACTGTGTGTGAAAAATCCTCTGGCTTGAGATAAGTCAATACTGTATATGAATAATCCTGTGTCCTGATAATGATCAATACCGTGTGTGAATAATCCTGGTACCTGAGGATAGTCAATAATGTTTGTCACTAATCCTGTGGCTTGTGAATCGGCAATACAGTGTGTGAATAATCCTAGCCTTTAAAGTGACAAGGCAGTGGGTTCAAAAATCCTGTGGCCGCAGACTGGTCAATACTGTGTGCGAATAATCCTGTGGCCTGTGAACGGTGAATACTGTGTGTGATTTATCCTTGGACAATGAATGGTCAATACCACGTGTGAATAATCCTCTGGCCTGTGAAACATCAGTACTGTGTGTGAATAACCCTTGGCCTGAGGATGGTCAAAACTATGTGATTAATCCTGTTGCTTGTGGTTGTTCAATACTGCGGGTGAAAACTCCTGTGGCCTGTGGATGGTCATTTCTGTTTGTTAATAATACTGTGGCCTGAGGATGGTCAATACTGTGTGTGAATAATCCTGTGCACTGTGACTGCTCAATACTCTGTATGAATAAACCTGTCGCCTGAGAGTAGTCAATAAAGTGTGGGAATAACCAGTGGCCTAAGGATAGTCAATACTGTGTGTGAATAAGGTTGTGGCCTGTGAATGGTCAATATTGTGTGTTAATAATCTGTGGCATGTGGATGGTCAATACTGTTGTGAATAATCTTGTGGCCGGAGGCTGGTTAATAAAGTGTGTGAATAATCTTGAGGTCTGATGATGGTCAATACCGGGAATAATCCTGTGCCCTGACGGTGTTCAATATTGTGTGTGAATAAACCTATGGCCTGTGACGGTCAATGCTATGTGTGAATTATCCTTAGACAGTAAATAGTCAATACCATGTGTGAATAATCCTCTGGCCTGTAAATCGTGTGAATAACCCTTGGCCTGAGGATGGTCAATACTGTGTGTGAATAACCCTTGGCCTGAGGATGGAAAATACTGTGTGTGAACAATCCTGTGGCCTGAGGGTGGTCAATACAGTGTGTGAACAATCCTGTGGCCTGTGAACCATTAATACTGTGGTCTGTTAATCATAGTATGGCCTGTGGATGGACTATACGAAGTGTTGAATAATCCTGTGCACTGTGAATGCTCAATATTGTGTGTGAATAACCCTGTGTACTATGAATGCTCAATAATGTGTGTGAATAATACTGTGGCCTGTGCATGGGCAATACTGTGTGTGAATATTCCTGTTGCCTGAACATGGTCAATACTGTGTGTGAAATATCCTGTGGCCTGAGGATAGTGAGTACTGTCTGTGAATAATCCTGTGACCTGTAAGTGGTCAAAACCGTGTGTTCATTAATCCTCTGGCCGGAGGATAATCAATACTGTGTGTGATTAACCCTGTGCCCTAAGAATGTTGAATATTGTTTGTGAATATTCCTGTGGCCAGAAGTTGGTGAATATTGTGTTTGACTTATCCTCTGGCGTGTGAATCATTAGTACCTTGTGTGAATAACCCTTGGCCTGAGTTTGATCAAAACTATGTGTTAGTAATCCTGTGGCCTACGAATGATCAATACGATGTGTGATTAATCCTGTTGCTTGAGGTTGTTCAGTCCTGTGTGAGAATAATCCTGTTACCTGTAAATGGTCAATGTTTGTGTGAATAATCCTGTGGGCTGTGAATGGTCAATACTGTGAGTGAATAATCCTGTGGGCTGTGAATGGTCAACACGATGTACAATTAATCCTTTGGACTGTCAATGGTCAATACTGTGTGTGAATAATCCTGTGAGCTGTGAATGGTCAATACTGGATGTGAATAATCCTGTGGCCTGAGGATGGTCAATATTGTATGTGAATAATCGTCCGGACTGATGATGGTCAATGATGTGTATGAGTAATCCTGTAGCCTGTGAATCATCAATACTGTGTGGGAATAAACCTTTGCCTGATGATGGTCAATACTGAGTGTGAATAATTCTGTGTGCTGTGACCGCTCAATACATGAATAAACATGTGGCCTGAGTGTAGTCAATACTGTATGGGAATAGTTCAGCGGCCTGAGGGTAGTCAATTCTGTGCGGGAATAAGGCTGTGGCCATTGAATGGTCACTACTGTGTGTTAATAATCTGTGGCCTGTGCATAGTCAATACTATTTCTTAATAATACTGCATCCTGTGAATGGTCAATACTGTGTGTGAATAATCCTGTGGCCTGAGGGTAGTCAATACTGTGTGTGGGTAATCCTGTGACCTGTAAATGTTCAAGACAGTATGTTCAAAAATCCTGTGGACAACGGCTGGTTAATACAGTGTGTGAGAAATTCTGTGACCCGAGGATGGTCAATATTGTGTGTGGATAATCCTGTGGCCTGAAAATGATCAATACTGTGTGTGAATACTCCTGTGGCCTGAGGATGGTCAATGCAGTGTGTGAACAATCCTGTTGCCTGAGGGTGTTCAATACTGTGTGTTAATAATCCTGAGACCTATGAATGGGCAATACTGTGTGTGAATAATCCTGCAGCCTGAGAATAGTCAATACTGTGTGTTGATAAACTTGTGGCCTGTGAATCGTCAGTACTATGTATGAGTAATAATGTGGCCTGTGGATGGTCAATGCTGTGTGTTAATAATCGGTGGTCTGCATGGTCATTTCTGTTTGTTAATTATACTGTGGCCTATGCATGGTTAATAGAGTATGAATAATCCTGTGCGCTGTGAATGCTAAAAACTGTGTGTGAATAATCCTGTGGCCTGAGGATGGTCAATACTATCTGTGAATAATCCAGTGTCCTGAGGACGGTCAATACAGTGTGTGAATTATCCTCTGGCCTGTAATTCGTAAATACTTTATGTAAATGCTCCTGTGGGCTGAGAATGGTCAATACTGTGTGTGAGTAATCCTATGGCCTGAGGATGGTCAATAGTGCGTAGAAAAATCCTGTGGTCACTGATGTGTGATTTTGGATGAGCAGCTGGTTGATCCTCTCCCTCCAATGCCCCTCCCTATCTCTGCAAACCCCTCCAGCTGCAGCAATCTGTAATGGCTTTGTAAAACCGTTCAGGTCCTGGCCACTCTCTGTAACACTCTCACCACCTCCAGCACCTTCATCTCTACCTGTTCCTGTCATGTCATTAAACCCTGACAATGATTCCCGTTCCACCTGCCCGCTTCCTGCTCGCAGACCCTTTGCAATCCCTTTAAAACTTACTCTTAAAGCACGCTCTCACTTCTGGATTTTAAGCACGTTTTGCTGATCTTGTTTGCCTCATAATCTAATATGATCCATTTTGTCCTGAGTGAGGGACAGGAGTGAGTTTCTTGTTGAGGTTTTGTCTGTTTCGATGGAATGTACTTTTTTTGAGTGATGTACACTGTTCCTTCAAATGTTTTCCACTGTTCATTTACAGATACATGATCCAGTCTGTTTAACCTATTTACCTTGGTCACTTCTCCTGTCAAATTTAGGCAATTGGCTATTTTTGTTTTTCATTGTAACTTGTCCTTTCTGTGATTCACTCTAAAACTTTATATTTCTTTAAACTGCACTTTATCACAATTTCCTGGAGGATCTCTCCAGGTGACATTACTCATTCACTAAGTTTCATCACACAACCATCGATCTGACATAGTTTTGTCCCTAGCTAGTTGCACAATGTGTTATTCAAAGAAACACTAAAAAAAAATTATCTGTACTCCCCTTCCACTATCACTGTTGTCAGTGTGATTTTCCCAGATTATGCGAATATTGAAGTTTCCCAAAATTATCACAATATCTTTGTTAAACAATTCCAATTGATTCCTGTTTAATGCAGTGATGTGCAATGAAATGCTGTTCGGTGGCTAAAAGTGTTCTGCTGTTTCTGTCCTTGGCAAGTAGTAGCCAGAATTTACACTCAGACTGAATCTACTTCATGATCTGCGGCCAAATGCTTTCTCTGTAATGCCTTTGTTATCCATTATAGTTCTCGTTGCGCATTTTGCCTGAGTTTCTGCAAGGTTGTGAGTTATTGAATACTTATGTTCACTTTTTGATCGCCCTGTAACCATGTCTCCCTGGTGTCTAAATTTCTTTTATCTCTGTGTCACAAATCCTTATTGCAGAGACCTTGTCCATGCGAAAAAAAAGACATAATTTACTCTTTCCCAAAATGTTCTGTCACATACCTATTCGCTGATGTACAGGTTAAGTTAAACTCTGTCCCTTTCGGTTACTTTCTGCTTGTCTTCAGCCAAATTCCCATGCTGTTCCGATGCATCACCTTTTCTCTTTGGATTTAGAAAGCTCCTTTCACCTGAACACTGTCCCTGCATCCTCTCTCAGTTTAAAACCCTGTCCATAAACCTACTGATATGATTGGCCAGGACACTGCTCCCAGCACGGTTTCAGTGGGACCATCCTATTGGATTTTTTTATAAATCAGGTAGGGGATGTGGGTGTCTCTGGCTGACCAGCCTTTCTTGTCCAGCCCTAGCTGCCATTGAGCTGAGTAGCTTGCTCAGCCATTTCAGAGAGTAATTGAGAAGCAAACACTTTGCTGTGGTTATGTAGTGCAGAGCTGAAAATGTGTTGCCGGAAAAACTCAGCAGGTCAGGCAGCATCCAAAGAACAGGAGAATCGACGTTTCGGGCATAAGCCCTTCTTCAGGAATGTCGTGCAATGCATGTTAAGATGGGCAGATGTCCATCTCTGAAGGACAAGTGGTTGGGTGTTTTGTACCTCAGCAATGGTCTCACACTTACATGTGGATTGTTAATAACTATTATTAAAATTATTGATTTCAAATTCCACCATTTCTGATGGTGGGATTCAAACCTTTCTCCCCTGTACATTAGCTGAGGTTTTGGATACGTGCTGTAGTAATACCACTCGGCCATCACCTCACCTGCTCAATGATTGCCCATCCCTGAACCCTGACACCAGTGCATCATGAAGCTAAACCTGTTCTTCCAACACAATTGTTTGATCTTGATACCTTCCAGCACTCTGGTGATATCACTCAGTCTCTCTCCATGTGGTATCCCTCACTGTGTGGGTCTAATTGCTGCCTCTGTCAGTGTCTCTCACTCAGAATCTCCAGATCCTGAGCTAACAGAATTCTCCACTCCAGAGAGACGCAGCAGCACAGGCCAGCGATGGAAACTGAGATTTTCCAGATCCCTGTGGGACACAGTGCCATTTTCTATGTGTAACCCTCACAGCATCAGTCTAATTTAACATTCTGTCTATCTCCCTGTCTCCTACATGTACTCAGGAAGGTCCTGACTCAATAGACTTCCCAACTGCTGGATGTCTGGTCAATCATCACATTGAAGATGGTTGGTCAGCCAGAGAGACAAAGAGCAGGGGGATCTGGAGCCTTCAATTAATCCTGCAGTGAAGTAAGATTACTCACAGTACACAGAGCAGAGAGCAATGAGGGGGCTCCAAACATCAGCTAACAGGACATGTCATAGATACAGTGCTGAATGGGGAGCACAATACAGACATACCCCAGGCTCAATCCCTGCCCATAATATGAGGTCTGTTGTACTAAGACTAACCACACTGTAACACTGAATCTATGTCATATCTTGGTGACCAATGTCTTCAATATTTTTTTAAATCCTATAACAGTTGCTATCTTTGTAACCTCCTCCCTTCCTTATTGTCATTTCACTAATTTGAAACGTACTGCATTCCAGCCTACCATTCCTATCGCTGTAACTTGCTTCCGTGTCTACAACATGTCTTATCTCAGTAGTCTCCTCCTCTTTAACTGCATACAGAGTCATGTAGCACGGAAACAGAACCTTCACTCCAACTCATCAATGCTGACCATGATTCTTATACTAAACGTGTCGCATTTGCCTGCGTTTGGCCCTTATCTCTTCAAACCTTCTCCTCTCCATGTATCTCCCCAAATGTCTTTTCCATGTTGTTATTGTCTACGTTTCTCCATGTGGCCCTGGCAGTTTGTTCCATCTATGCACCATCCTCTGTGGATAATGTTGCCCCTCAGCTCCCTCTTTAAATCCTTGCTCTCTCACCTCCTGTTTATACCCTCTAGTTTTGGACTCACCTACCCTTGGCTTTTCACCTTACAGAGGCCCCGCATGGTTTTATAAACCTTTATAAGGTCAATCCATAGCCTCCTCTGCCGAAGGCAAATATTTAGGTCAATGTTACAAATGTCTCCAAATCATATCAAAGCTCTGGACAATGAAGGAAAGTACGTCATTCTGCTTTCCCCACCCTGTCCACCTGTGATGCCACTTCCATGGAACATTGTAACTGCAGCCCGTGGTGTCTCTCTGTTCAACAACACTGTCCAGGGCCAAACCATTAACTGTGTTCGTCCTCCCTGGTTTGTCTCAACAAAACCCAACACCATACGTCAACTGCATCTTTCATTTCTTGGTCCACTGGCCCTGTTGTTCAAGAGCCCCTTTGATTACCATATTCACTGCACACGACGCGATTAATTTGATCATCTGAAAACTTACTAACAATGATTCCTATATTCTCAATCAAATCGTTTGTGTATATGATACATATCAGTGGACCCAGCCCGATCCTTAAAGCACACCGCTGGTCACAGGCTTCCAGTATGAACAACAATCCTCTCCCACCTCCCTCTGTCTCCGACTGTCAAGCTAATTTTGTATCCAGTTGGCTTGCTCTCCCTGATCCCATGTGATCTAACTTTCTGAACCAGTATATCAATCTAAACCCTGTCAAAGGTCCTGCTGACTTTATTGTAGACAATGTATGGTCACCACTTCAACAAAAGCAATCAAGTTAGTGAGACCTGACTTTCTACGGACAAAGTTAAAGAGACCTGACTTTGTGCTGACTAGCTTTCATCAATCCTTGCTTTGCAAATGCATGTAACTCCTGACTGGCAGAATCATTTCCACAACCTACCCATCACTGACATCTGGCTAATTGGTCTTTATTTCCCTAGCTTTCCATCACAGTGTTTCTCAAATAATTGACCAAAACTATATTCTTGTCAGAGTTGTACAGCATGGAAACAGACCCTTCAGTTGGTACCAAACCTAATCTCAAACTAAACCCATCTCAGCTGCCTGTTGCTGGCCCATATCGCTCCAAACATTTCCTATTCCCGTACTTAACCAAATGTCCGAAAAACGTTGTTATTGTACCCACATCCACCCCTTCCTCAAGAAGTTCATTCCACACTCAAACCGCCCTCTGTAACAATTTGACCCTCATGTCGTTCTTTTGAAGATCTCTCTCCTCTAACCTTAAAAATGTGGACCCTTCTCTTGAGACTCCCCCATCCTGGGGAAAATGCAGCCAACGTTAACTCCATCTAAATCTCTCATTATCTTATAAACTTCTATAAGGTCACCTCTCAATCTCGAGGCTCCTGCCATTTTTCAGAACTCAAGCATTCCATACCCAGCAACATCCTGGTGAATCAATTCTGAACCCCTTCCAGCTGAATAATATCCTCCCTATAACTGGGTGAATAGAACTGGACAGAGTTTTGCAGAAGAGGCCTCACGAATATTGGTACAATCACAATATGACATCCCAAATCCTACACTCAATGTACTGAACAATAGTTTGTGTGTTCTCCCTCGCTGTGTGTGTACGTCCCCCCTTGCTGTGTGTGTGTGTCCCCTTGCTGTGTGTGTGCCTGTCCCTCCCTTGCTGTATGTGTGTGCGTGTCCCTCCCTTGGTGTGTGTGTGTGTGTGTGTGTGTGTGTGTGTGTGTGTGTGTGTCCCTCCTCACTGTGTTTGTGTCCCTTCCTCTGTGTGTGTGTGTGTATGTGTGTGTGTGTGTGTGTGTGTGTGTGTGTCTCCCTCGCTGTGTATGTGTGAGATTCCCCCCTTGCTCTGTGTATGCGTGTGTGTGTCCCTCTTGGTGTGCATGTGTGCTTGGCCCTCCCTCGTTGTGTGAGAATGTGTCTTCCCCCCTCGCTGTGTGCGCGTGTGTCCCTCTCTTGCTCTGTGTGTGTGTGTGTGTGTGTGTGTGTGTGTTTGTGTGCGTCCATGTCCCTCACTGGCTGTGTGTGTGCGTGCCCCTCTCTTGCTGTGTGTCTCTGTTTGTGTGCTTGAGCATGAGTTTGTCCATCCCTCGCTGTGTGTATGTGTCCCCTTTTGCTGTGAGTATGTGTGACCCTTTACAGTTTATGTGAGTGTCCTTCCCTTGCTGTGTGTGCGTATGTGTGTGTGCGTGTGTATGTGTATGCGTGTCACTCCCATACTGTGTGTGTGTTCCTCCCTTGCTTTGTTTCTGTGTGTGTGTGCGTGTCCCTCTCTTGCTTTGTGCCTATGTGTGTGCGCGCCTCTTGCTGTGTGGGCGCGTCACCCCCTCGCTGTGTGTGTGTGTGTGTGTGTGTCCCTCCCTTGCTTTTTGTGCGTATCCCCACCATTGTATGTCCGCATCGCCCCTCGTTGTGTGAGTGCCTGTCCCCACTGGCCGTGTGTGCGTGTGTCCCTCCCTCGCCATGTCTGTGCGTGTCCCCTCTCCCTGTGTGTGCGTGCCCCCTTTCAATTTCTGTGCACATGCCCACCCCCTCGCCGTCTGTCTGCTTGTCCATCCTTCCCTGAGTGTGTGCGTGTCCCTCCCTTGCTGTTTATGTGCGTGTCCCTCTCTCGCTCTGTGTGTTTGTGTATATCCCTCCCTCACTGTGTGTGTGCATGTCCTTCCCTCACTGTGTGTGTGTGCGTGTCCCACTCTCACTGTGTATGTCTGTGTTTGTGTGCTTGCGCATGCGTGTGTGTCCCTCCCTCACTGTGTGTGTGTGTGTGTGTGTGTGTGTGTGTGTGTGTGTGTGTGTGTGTGTATATGTATGCGTTTCAATTCCTCACTGTGCCTGTGTGTCCCTCCCACGCTGTGTGTATGTGTGCGTGTCCCTCCCTCGCTTTGCGTGTGTGAGTCCCTCTTGCTGTGTGTGCGTCTCACTCCCTCGCTCTGTGTGTGTGTGTGTGTGTGTCCCTCCCTTGCTCTTTGTGTATATCCCCCTCGCTGTGTGAGTGCATGTCCCCCCTTGCTGTGTGTGCGTGTGTCCCTCCCTCGTCGTGTGAGTGCGTGCCACCTCTCCCATTCTATGCACATTTCCTCCCTCTCGCCGTGTGTGTCCCTCCTTCCCTGTGTGTGTGTGTGTGTCCCTCCCTCGCTGTGTGTGTTTGTGTATGACTCTCCATTACTGTATGTGTGCATGTGTTCCCTTGCTGTGTGTGTGTCCCTCATTTGCTCTGTGTTTGTGCATGTCCTTCCCCCCTCTCGCTCTGTGTGTGTGTGTGTGTGTGTGTGTGTGTGTGTGTCACTCTCTCACTGTGTGTGTATGTTTCACTCCCTCACTGTTTGTGTGTCCCTCGCTCGCTCTGTGTGTGTGTCCCTCCCTTGCCGTGTGCATGTCCCTCTCTCGCTGTGTGTGCGTGTCCATCCCTTGCTGTGTGTGTACGTCCCTCCATCGCTCTGTGTGCATGTCCTTCCCTTCCTCGCTGTGTGTGTGTGTCCCTTCTTCACTGTGTGTGTCTGTTTCACTCCCTCGCTGTTTGTGTGTCCCTGGCTCGCTGTGTCTGTATGTCCCACCCTCGCTGTGTATGTATGTGTGTGTGCGTGTCCATCCCTCGCTGTGTGTGTTTGTGTATGACCCTCCATCGCTGTGTCCGTGCATCTCCTTCCCTTGCTGTGTGTGTGTCCCTCACTTGCTCTGTGTGTGCATGTCCTTCACTCCCTCCAGTGAGTGTGTGTGACTCTCTCACTCTGTGTGTGTGTGTGTGTGTGTGTGTGTGTGTGTGTGCGTGTGTGTGTGTACGTTTCACTCCCTCGCTGTTTGTGTGTCCCTCACTCGCTGTGTGTGTGTGTGTGTGCCTCCCTCGCTGTGTGTCTGCTTGTATCCCCTTAACTCTGTGTGTGTGTGTGCGCGCGCGCGTGTGTGTGCGTGTCTCCCTTGCTTTTGTGTATATCCCCCTTGCTGTGTGAGTGCATGTCCCCCCTTGCTGTGTGTGCATGTGTCCCACCTTTGCCGTGTCTCTGTGTGTCCCCTCTCACTTTCTGTGCACATTTCTTCCCCGTTGGCGTGTGTGTGCTTGCCCCTCCTTCCCTATGTGTGTGTGTGTCCCTCCCTCGCTGTGTGTGCATGTCCCTCCCTGGCTGTGTGTTCGCCTGTCACTCCCTTGCTGTATGTATGTGTCCGTCCCTTGTGTGTGTGTGTCCCTCCATTGCTCTTTGTGGAGATCCCCTTCACTGTGTGTGCGCATCTCCCCTCTGTGTGTGAATGCATGTCCCCCCTTGCTGTGAGTGCGGGTGTCCCTCCCTTGCTGTGCCTGTGCGTGTCCCCTCTCGCTGTGTGTGCGTGCACCCTCTCAATTTCTGTGCACATGTCCTCCCTCTCGCCGTGTGTCTGCTTGTCCCTCATTCCCTGTGTGTGTGCGTGTCCCTCCCTTGCTGTGTGTGCGCGTATCCCTCCCTCGCTGCGTGTCTCAGCACGTCCCTCCCTCGCTGTGTGTGTGTCCCTTCCCCCGTTTGTGTGTTTGTGTCACATCCTCACAGTCTGTGTTTGTGTGTCCCCCCTTCACTGCGTGTCCCTCACTCGCTGTTTGTGTGTGTGTCACTCCATCGCGTTGTGTGTATGTCCCTCCCTCACTCTGTGTGTGTGTGTAAGTGTGTCTCCTTCCCACGCTGTGCATGTGTGAGATCCCCCCCCTTGCTGTGTGTGTGTGTGTGTGTGTCCCTCTTGCTGTGTGTGTGTGTGCGTGGCCCTCCCTCGCTGCGTGTGCATGTGTCTCCCCCTCGCTGTGTGCGCGTGTCCTCTCTTGCTGTGTGTTTGTGTGTAACCCTCCCTCGCTGTGTGTGCATATCCCTCCCTGGCTGTGTGTGCGTATCCCTCTCTTGCTCTGTGTGAGTGTGTGTCCCTGAAGATGTGCACGTGTGTGTGGTCTTCCCTCTTTTGTGTGTATGTATCTCTCCCTCGCTGTGTTTGCGAGTTTCCCTCTCTTGCTCTGTTTGTGTCTGTGTATTTGTGTGTGTGTCCCTCCCTCGCTGTGTGCGCATGTGTCTCACCCTCGCTTTGTGTGCATGCGTGTCCCTCCCTCGCTCTGTGTGTGTGCGTGTGTCTCCCCCTCGCTGTGTTTGCGAGTGTTCCTCTCTTGCTCTTTGTGTGCATGTTTGTGTGCGCGTGTCTCTCCCTCGCTGTGTGTGTGTCCCTCTCTCGTTGCGTGTGTCTGTATTTGTGTGCTTGTGCATGTCCCTCCCTCACTGTGTGTGTGTCCCCCACTTGCTGTGAGTATGTGTGTCCCTCTTGCAGTGTATGTGTGTGTCCCTCCCTCGCTGTGTGTCTGTATTTATCCCCTTAACTGTGTGTATGTGTGCGTGTCCCACCCTCGCTTTGTATGTGTGTCCCTCTAGCTCTGTGTTCGCGTGTCACTCCCTCGCTCTTTGTGTGTGTGTCCCTTGTGTGTGTGTGTGTGTGTTCCTCCATTGCTCTTTGTGTATATCCCCTCACTCTGTGTGCGCTTCTCCCCTCGCTGTGAGTGCATGTCCCCCCTCGCTATGTGTGTGTGTGTGTCTCTCCCTCACTCTGTGTGTGTGTGTGTGTGTGTGTGTGTGTCCCTCCCTTGCCGTGTGTCTGCGGGTAACCCCCTCACTGTGTGTGTTTGCGTATCACTACGTCGCTGTGCGTGTCCCTCCCACGCTGTGTGTGCACGTGTCCCTCCCTTGCTCTGTGTGTGTGTATCTGTGCGTGTCCGTCCCTTGTGTGTGTGTATCTGTGCGTGTCCTTCCCTCGCTTTGCGTATGTGTCCATCCATTGTGTGTGAGTGTGTGCCCAGCTTGCTGTGTGCGTGTGTCCCACTCTTTCCATGTCTGTGTGTCCCTTCTCGCTGTGTGTGTGCCCCCTCTCAATTTATGTGCACATGCCCTCCCCCTCGACGTGTGTGTGCTTGTCCCTCCTTCGCGGTGTGTGCGTGTCCCTCCCTCACTGTGTGTCTGCGTGTATTTCCCTCACCATAAGTGTGTGTGTTTGTCCCTCCCTCGCTGTGTGTGCGCGTCTCTCCCTTGCTCTGTGTTTGTGTTTGTGTTTGTGTTTGTGTTTGTGTGGTGTGTGCGTGTCCCTCCTTCGCTTTATGTATGCGTGTCCCTGTCCCTCGCTGTGTGTATGTGCGCGTCCCTCCCTCGCTGTGTGTGTCCCCCCATCCCTCGCAGTGTGTGTGTGTGTGTGTCCCTGCCTCACCGTGTGTCTGTCTGTATTCCCCTCACTGTGTGTGTTGGCGTGTCCCTCCTTCGCTTTGCGTGTGTGTGCCCCTGTCCCTCACTGTGTGTGTCCCTCCCTCGCCATGTGTGTGTGTGTGCGTCTTCTCTGCGTGTCTGTGCGTGTCCCTCCCTCGCTGTGTGTGTTTGTCCCTCCCTCGATGTGTGTGCGTGTCTCTTCCTCGTTGTGTGTGCATATCCGTTTCTTGCTGTGTTTATGCATGTCCCTTCCTCGCTGTGTGTGTGCGTTCCCCCTCGCTGTGTGTGCATGTCGCTCCCTTGCTGTGTGCATGTGTCCCTCCCTCGCTGTGTTTGTGCATGTCCTCCCCTCACTGTGTGTGCATGTCCTTCCCTCGCTGTGTCTGTGTGTGTGTGCAGATGCATGTCCCCCCACCTACTCTGTGTGTGTCAGTGTCCCTCCCTCGCTGTGTGTGTTTGTGTGTCCCTCCCTCGCTTCATGTATGTGTGTCCCTCGCTGCGTGTGTGCGTGACCCTCCCTCGCTGTGTGAGTGCGTGTCCTCCCTCGCTGAGTATGTGTCGCTTCCTCGCTGTGTGTGTCCCTCCCTCGCTGTGTGTCTGCGTGTATCACCCTCACTGTGTATGTGTGCATGTCCTTCCCTCGCTGTGTGTCCGTGTGTATCCCCCTCACTGTGTGTGTGTGTGTGCGCGCGCACGCGCGTGTGTGTGTGTGTGTCTGTGTGTATCCCCCTCACTGTGTGTGTGTGCATGTCCTTCCCTCGCTGTGTGTCTGCGTTTATACCTCTCACTGTGTGCGTGTGTGTGTGTGTATGTGTGTGTCTGCATGTCCTTCCCTCGCTGTGTGTCTGCGGGTATCTCCCTCACTGTGTGTGTGTGTGTGTGTGTGTGTGTGTGTGTGTGTGTGTGTGTGTGTGTTTGTGCATGTCCTTCCCTCACTGTGTGTCTGCGGGTATCTCCATCACTGTGTGTGTTTGCGTGTCGCTCCCTTGCTGTGTGTGTCATTCAGGAATGTGTGGTTTAAGTAAGTTCACCACGAGAAATGCAGGGTTTAATGTATAGGTAGAGGGGTGGGTCTGGGTAGGATGCTCTTCAGAGTTTTGGAATGGACTTGTTGGGCCGAATGGCCTGGTTGCACACGATGGCGATTCTCTTCAGGTTATTGTCCAGCCCTGTCAACCATCCCCGTCTCTTACACCTTGCCTTATCCCCAATATTCTCCTTAACACTGTAATCTCCTCCAGACTCTAAAACACCCCTTGCCTATGTAAGCTTCTCCAGTCCTTACAAAGATCGATATGTCTGACATCTCTTCCTGCTTTCAGACTCCTCCCTATAACTATTACCATTTGGTACAGCACTCCCAATCATTGTTCCCTCTTGAAACTCTCATAAACATTTGTATCTCTGAAAACTCATCTGGACTGTCTCAACTTCCCTTTGACAGTTACGTCCTGATTCCTGCTCTATTTCAGTGAAGTAATTAAGTCTTGGCAACACTCACTGTTATAACCTCCCTCCAGCCTTACAGCGTTGAGGATCTGTAGAAGCTCTTTTCAACCCGACAGCCATCTCTGTGTCTGTAATCTCCTCCACTCCCCATAATATAATCTCTCTGAACTCCTCTGTAGTCCACTAAACACTCCCTAACATTGTCTGTATCAGTGTAACCTTCACCAAAAACACAACCCTCCCTACCTGTGTAAATCCCTACACCAGACCCTATCCCTCTCAGCTCCATCTAAAAATACAACCCTCCATGTCTGTGTATTCACCTTCAGTCCCTACTCACCTCCCTATCTGTGTAACCTTCTCCATGCATTTTTGCTTCAGTCTCTTCAACTGTCCCTGTCAGTGTAACCTCTTCCAGACCCGAAAACTCTCCTCTTTTTGACTTACTCAGACCACATACCCCTCACTATCTATAACCTACTCCTGTCTGAGAAACCTACCTCTGCAAATTGCTCCAACTCTTCAACTCTCCATAAGCTCCTGCAGCTCTTACATCCCACCCTATCTACCAAATCTCTTCCATTCCCTAAACACCAACAGTCTGTGGAGACCCGACCACCATCCCTATCAGTATAATCCTCTCAGGTCTCTGCAGTAATCCTGATCTGTCGAACTCACTCCATGCCTGTGCCTCTCCCAATCCAGTCCCTACAAAACCCACTATCTATTCAACACCCTCCTGTCACTATCACCCCCATGTCAATGTAAGCTCCTCCTGTGTCTCCACCATCTACGCATCTTCATAACCTTGTCCAGCTCTGACACCACGATCTGTTTAAACGTCACCCTCCTCTCCAACCTCCTCCTGTTTGTGCTATGCTCCCTTATCTGTGAAACTGTTTCTGACCAAAATTGTTATCCCAGTCTCTGAAATGAAATCCAGATTCCACAGCCTCCATAAGCCCAGAACCTAAGCCTTCCTAAGTCTATAAACATCTTCAGTCACGATACCCTGCATATCTCTGTTTGTTCTTCCAGTCGATACAAACCTCTTTATCTCTGTAATCTCCTCAGCTCCCAAAAACAGTCCCTGTCTGTGATCCAGCCCTGGCCTACAAACATCCTTATCCCTATAAACTTCTCCATCCCTCCCAACATTCCCATCTCCATGAACCCCTGTCAGCCCTACAGCTCTCCACATTTCTGTAACATCCTGTGGGTCAATGGTCCTCCCTCCCTGTGAAACCACCTCCAGTCCCCACATTCCTCCCAATCTGGGTCCTCTGCTCCAGATCAGACCATTGCTGTCTCTGTAAACACCTCCCCTCCTGACAACTCTTCCCATTTGTGTAACCTCGTTCAGACCCCATACTCTCCAGCTTCCTGAATCCTCTTCCAGCGTTGCAACAAAAACCACATGTTTATGTAATATCCACCAGTGCTTACACCTTCCCCAACTCAGGAACCACTTACAGCCCTAACAAAACACATAAGCTGTGAACCCTCTCATTTCCCTTCAATCCTCCCTCCCTCCCTCCTCAAATGCCTTCATCACCATGAAACCTCACAATTACTGAAGCCTCCTTTTGGCATTGCAAACCTCCTAATATCTGCAAAATCCTCCTGTCCTGATATCCCTCCCTATCTCTGTAACCCCCACCACCCTCCAGTGCCCTTCTGGGAAACATGGCAAAGGAGGGAAGATGTGTAAAGTCCGAGCCATTCTACGGAGGTAGAATTCTGGGAATTACAGATTTGGTCGAATGTCTGTGGTGTGCAGATTATTGGCGAGGACTCTAAAGACAGGATTTATGACTACTTGGAAAACGAGAGTTAAATAAGCCACAGTCAGCATGGGTTTGTGAGGGGTCAGCTCATGCCTCACAAACCTTATTGAATTCTTTGAGGATATGGCAGAATATGTTGATGGCTCATTCAGAAAAGAAGGAAAATTGGGATACAGGGATATTTGTCTGTCTGGATACAGGATTGGATGGCTCAGAGAAGACAGAGGGTGGCAGCAGATGGAGAGTATTGAGCCTGGAGTTCAGTGACCAGTGTTGTTCTGTAACAATCAGCTCTGGGACTCTGCTCTCTGTGATTTTTTGTAAATGACTTGGATGTGGATGTTAGAGAGTAGATTAGTAAGTTTGCCAATAACATGAAGGTTGGTGAGTCGTGGGGAATGTGGAGGGCTGTTGTAGGAAACAATGGGACATTGACAGGACGCAGAGCTGGGCTGGAAGTGGCAGATGGAGTCCAATCTGGAAAAGTGTGAAGTGATTCATTCTGGAAGGTCGAACTTGAATACAGAATACAGGGTGAAAGGCAGAATACTTGGCAGTGTGGAGGAACAGAGATCATGGGGTCCGTGTCCATAGATCCCTCAAAATCGCCACGCACGTGGGTTGGGTTGTTAAAAATGCATATGTTGTGTTGGCTGCCCTGAGAAGGTGTTTGACTGTAAGAGCCGTGAGGTTTTACTGCATCTTTTTAGCGTCCTGGTGAGACCACACTTGGAATATTGTGTTCAGTTCTGGTCCCCTGTTTACAGGAAGGCTGTGCACGTTTTAGAGAGCGTACACAGGAGATTTACCAAGATGCTGCCTGTAATAGAGGGCAGTTCTTAAGGAGAAAGGTTGAGGGAGCTAAGGCTTTTTTCATTGGACTGAAGAAGGGGGCGAGGCGATTTTGTGGAGGTGAACAAGTTGATAAGAGGCACAGAGTGAGTGAATAGTCAAAGACGTTTTCACCTATGGCATAAATGGCTATTACAAGGCGGCATAATTTTAAGGTGAATGGAGGATGGATAAGAGGATAGAGAATGGTAGGTGGTTGGATGGACTGCCAATGGTGGTAGTAAAATTAGACACATTCGGAACATTTAATAGACTCTTGGACAGACACATAAATAATAGTAAACTGAAGGGTATGCAGTTTACTTTGGTCTTACAGTTGGATAAATGGTTGGCATGAAATCATGGCCGAAGAGTCTTGGGAGAACTGTTCTGCGTTCTGTGTTCTGTCTGGTAAACTGGGTGATAAGCTCAGATAATTGCAAAAAGGATATGGCATTCAGGAGGAGCTAGTAAACTGGACACAAAATTTGCTTGACAGTTGTAGACAGAGGGTGATGGGAGACATGTTGTTTTTCTGACAGGAGGCATGTGACCAGCGGTAGAGTGGGTCCCTTGTTGTTTGCCATTTGGATAAATGGTTTGGATGGGAATATTAGTTTCCTGGTAAGTAATTGTTTTGGGTGACACTGAGATTGGTGGGAAAGTGGACAGTGAAGAAGGTTATCTATGATACAACAAGATGAACAGTACTGCTGGGATAGTGGGCTGAAGAAGAGCAGATGGAGTTGAATCAGATAAAGGTGAGGTGTTCCATTTTGGTGAAACAAACCAAGGTGGGACTTGTACAGTTAATGTTCGGGCCCTGGGTAGTGTTGTCAATCAGTGACATAGGGATGCAGGTACACAGTTCTTTGAATGTGGTGTCACAGGTAGACAGGCTGAAGAAGCAGACATTTGGGATGGTTACCTTCATTGGGAAGAGCATTAAGAGTAAGAGTTAGGATGTCATGTTGTATCTGTAAAAGACATTGGTAGGGCCACCATAAGACATTGTCGATCAGTAGGAAGAACTCATCTGGTTCACTAACCTCCTTTAGGGAAGGACATCAAATATTCAAACCTGGTCTGGTCGACATGTGACTCCAGACCCACAGCAATATGTCTGACTCTGATCTGCCCTCTGGGTAATTAGCAGAGGGGCCAAAGAACGTTGTTCCAGGCAGGGACACCCACATCCCATGAATGAATATATAAAAATACCTTTGTCCCTCCCTACCTCTGCAAACCCCTCCAGCTGCAGCAATCCGTCCTGGCTTTGTAACACCCTGACCACTCTCTGTAACACTCTCACCACCTCCAGCACCTTCACCTCTCCCTGTTCCTATCGTGTCAATGAACCCTGACTGTGGCTCCCTTCCCACAGCACCCCCTCCTGCGAGCAGACCGATTGTAATCCATTAACATTTACTTCTAAAACACACTCTCACTTCAGGATTTTAAGTTTTTTTGGTGATCTTCTCAGCCTCATAATCTAGTATGATTCTTTTTTACCTGAGTGAGGGATCAGTGGGAATTTCTTGCTGAGGTTCTTACTGTTTCAATGGAATGTCCTTTTGTTGAGTATTTTGAATTGTCCCTTCAAATGTTTTCCACTGTTCATTTACAGACACATATTTCAGTCTGTTTAGCCTGTTTACCTTGCTCAGTTCTCCTCTCAATCTCATGTAATTGGCTGTTTTTGTTTCTAGTTGTAGCTTGTCCTTTCTGTGATTCACTTTAAAACTTTATATTTCTTTAATCTACATTTTTATCACAATTTCCCGAGGGATCTCTGCAGGTGACATTGCTCATTCACTAAGTTTAATTACACAGTCGCTCTGTGATAGTTATGTCCCTTAACAGTTGCACAATGTGTTTTTCAATGAAACACTGAAAAAAAACCGAACTCCTCTACCAATATCGATGTTGACCGTGTGATTGTCCCAGATTATACAAATATTGATGTTTTCCAAAATTATCACAATGCCTTTGTTAAAAAATTCCAATGAGTTCCTGGTAAATGCAGTGATGAACAATGAAATGCTGTTCGGTGGCTAAAACTGTTCTGCTTCTTGTGTCCTTGGCAAGTAGTCGCCAGAATTTACATTCAGACTGACTCTACTTCATGATCTGCGGCCAAATGCTTTCTCTGTAATGCCTTTGTTATCCATTATTGTTCGCGTTGCCCATTTTTCCTGAGTTTGCACAAGATTACGAACCACTGAATATTTTTGTTCACCCTGTATCCATGTCTCCCTGGTGTCTAAACCTCTTTTATCTCTGTGTCACAAATCCATCGACCTTATTGCAGCAACGTTGTCCATTCAAAAAAAATAATATACTCTCTTCCACAATTTTCTGTCACAAATCTATTTGCTGATGTGTAATTTTAGTTAAACTCTGTCCCATCCTGTTCTTTTCTGCTTGTCTTCAGCCACATTCTCATGCTGTTCCATCGATTTACCTTTTCCCTTTGGATTTGGAAAGTTCCTTTCACCTGCATTCTCTCTGTCAGTTTAATACCCTGTCCATAAACCTACCGACATGATTGGCCAGGACACCGCTGCCAGCACAGTTCCAGGGGGACCATCCTAATAGATTTTTTTTTAAAATCAGGAATGGGATGTGTGAGTCTCTGGCTGACCAGCCTTTCTTGCCCAGTCCTAGAAGCCCTTGAACTGAGTTGCTTGCTCGGCCATTTCAGAGGGTAATTGAGAGGCAAGCCCTTTGCTGTGGGGATGTCGTGCAGACCACGTGAGGATGGGCAGATGTCCTTCTCTAAAGGACAAGTGTTTAGATTTGTTGTACTTCAATAATGGTTTCATAGTTATTTGTGGATTGTTATTTTTAAAATTATTGCTTTCAAATGTCTCCTTTTCAGATGGCGGGATTCAATCCTACCTCCCCTGAACATTAGCTAAGGTTTTGGATACATTTTCTCGCAATAACACCACTTGGCCATTACTTCACCTGCTCTTTGGGTGTTCATGCCTGAGCACTGATACCAGGGCATCATGAAGCTACACCCATTCTTCCGACACAATTGTGTGATCCTGACATCTTCCAGCAATCTGGGACTATTACTTAATATCTCTCCATTTTCCAGATCTCTGTGGGATTCAGCGCCATTCTCCATGTGCATCCCTCACTGCACCTGTTTAATTTCCCATTTTGTCTATTTCTCAGTCTCCTGTAGGTACTCAGGAAGGTCCTGACTCAATAGCCTTCCCAGCTGCTGGGTGGATCGTCCATCACCTCATTGAACGCGGTTGGTCTGCCAGAGAGAGACAAAGGGAAAAGAGATCTGGAGCCTTCAATAAATCCTGTAGTGAAGTAAGATCACCCACAGTGCACAGAGCAAAAAACAATGAGAGGGCTCCAAACATCTGTTAACACAACATGACATAGATACAGTGCTGGAGGACAGTACACACACACCCCAGGCTCAATCACCACCCCAATGTAAGTACTGTTATATTAAAACTCACTACTCTGCAACATTGTATCTATGGCATGTCTTGTGGTCCAGTGTCTTCAATAATTTTTAATTCCTATAACAGATCCTATCGCTGTAACCTCCTCCCTTCCCGATAGTCCCTCCACATATTTGAAATGTACTGCATTCCAGACTACCATCCCTATCCCTGTAACTTGATTCAGTGTCTACAACATGCCTTATCTCGGTAGTCTCCTCCTCCAATAAGGTAAAAACGAGGACTGCAGATGTTGGAAACCAGAATCTCGATTAGAGTGGTGCTGGAAAAGCACGGCAGGTCAGGCAGCATCCGAGGAGCAGGAAAATCGGTGTTTCGGGCAAAAGACCTTCGTCAGCAACAGAGGCGGGGAGCCTGCAGAGTGGGGAGATAAATGAGAGGGGGGTGGCGATGGGGAGAAAGTAGCATAGAGTACAATAGGAGAATGTGGGAGGGGATGGGGGTGATTGGAATGGATAGGTGGGAAGGGAGATAGGCCATTAGGACAGGTCATGAGGGCGGTGCTGAGCTGGAAGGCTGGAGGTGGGGTGAGATGGGGGAAGGGTAAATGAGGAAACTAGTGAAGTCCACATTGATGCCCTGGGGTTAAAGTGTTCCGAGGCGGAAGGTGAGGCGTTCTTCCTCCAGGCGTCGGGTGGTGAGAAAGTGGTGGTGGAGGAAGCCCAGGACCTGCATGTCCTCGGCAGAGTGCAATGGGAGTTGAAATGAAGGGTCACAGGGCGGTGGGGTTGATTGGTGTGGGTGTACCAGAGATGTTGTCTAAAGTGCTCTGCTCGGAGGTGTCCAGTCTCCCCAGTGTAGAGGAGACCACATCGGGAGCAATGCATACAATAAATGATATTGGTGGATGAGCAGGTTAAACTTTGGATGTGGAAGGCTCCTTTGGGGCCTTGGATGGTGGTGAGGGAGGCGGTGTGGGCGCAGGTTTTGCAATTCCTGCAGTGGCAGGAGAAGGTGCCAGGAAGGGAGGGTGGGTTTTTGGGCGGCGTGGAACTGACCAGGTAGTCATGGAGGGAATGGTCTTTGCGGAAAGTGGAGAGGGATGGGGAGGGAAATATATCCCTGGTGGTGGGGTCCATTTGGAGGTGGCAGAAATGGCGGCGAATGATTTGGTTTATGCGAAGGTTGGTAGGGTGGAAGGTGAGCACCAGGGGAGTTTTGTCCTTGTTACAGTTGGAGGGTTGGGGTTTGAAGGCGGATGTGCAGGATGTGGACGAGATGCGTTGGAGGGCATCTTTTACCACGTGGGAAGGGAAATTGCGGTCTCGAAGGAAGGAGGCTATTTGGTGTGTTCTGTGGTAGAACTGGACCTCCTGGGAGCAGGTACGGCAGAGGCGGAGGAATTAGGAATAGGGGTTGGGAATTTTGCAGGCGGTAGGGTGGGAAGATATGTAATCTAGGTAGCTGTGGAAGTCGGTAGGTCTGTAAAAAATGTCGGTGTCAAGTTGGTTGTAATTAATGGGGATGGAGAGGTTCAGGAAGGGGAGGGAGGTATCCGAAATGGTCCAGATAAATTTAAGGTCAGGGTGGAATGGAGGTCTGGAGGAAGTGGGAGGATTTGAAACAAAAATTGATAAGTTCAACCAAACGAATGAGGGTTTCGGTGGACGGGTACTGTTGTGGACGTCGGGAGATGAAGAATCGGAGGGCTTGGAGGTCCTGGTCATGGTGGATGGAGGTGTAGAATGATTGGATATCCATTGTGAAGATGAGGCGTTGGGGGCCAGGGAAACGGAAGTCTTGGAGGAGTGGAGGGTGTGAGTGGTGTCTCGAACGAATGTGGGTCATTCCTGGACTGGGGGATAGGATAATGTTGAGGTAGGCAGACATGAGTTCGGTGGGGTAGGAGCATGCTGAGACAATGGGTCGGCCAGGGTGTTCAGGCTTGTGGATCTTGGGAAGGAGGTAGAACCGTTCAGTGGAGGATCCCGGACAATGAGGTTGGAAGCTGTGGGTGGGAGATCCCCTCCTGAGGTGATGAGGTTCTGTATGCTCTGGGAGATTACGGTTTGATGATGGGAGGTGGGTCATGGTAGAGGGGGTGCTAGGAGGAGGTATCTTTGAGTTGGCATCATGGCTTCAGCGGTGTCGAGGTCAGTGCACCAGACTACCACTGCACCCTCTTTATCTGCTGGTTTGATAGTGAGGTTGGTATTGGAGCAGAGGAAGTGGAGGGCTGCAAGTTGTGAGGGTGAGAGGTTGGATTGGGGGAGGGGATAGGTAGGTTGAGGCGGTTAATGTCTCGGTGGTGTTGGAAATGAAAAAATCGAAGTCATGTAATTGGCCAGCGCGGGGTATCCAGGTGGATGGAGTGTATTGGAGTCCGGCAAAGGGGTCCTCAGAAAATAGGCGGGAGTCTTCATTGTAAAAGTAAGCTCTGAGGCGGAGGTGGTGGAAGAAGTGTTCGATGTCACGGCGTGTATTAAATTAATTGATGTGTGGATGGAGGGGGATAAAGGTGATGCCTCTGCTGAGCACTGGTCATTCGTCCTCAGTGAGAGGGAGGTCAGAGGAATGTTGAAAACTCGGCAGGACTGGGAGCTCGGACCAAGCCTAGGTGTGGAGCTGGGGGAGGCGACGGAGCCAGTAACTGGAGTGGGTGTGGTGTTAGGGGGAATGGGGATGGAGTCATGAGCAGGGCTGGTGTTCCCCTCAGGGTTCTTTGGGCAGCAGTGGTTACGGTGGGACCTGGGGGGGGGGTGTCAGCAGAATGCACGTGAGTGGCGTTGGTGGGGGTGGAAATGCTGGCAAACACGGCAGTGGGGTGGGGCATAGAAGTCGCTGAGTGTGTGACATCAGCGATGATGTGAGGGGCGGAAGTGATGTCACTTGTGGTGTATGAGGAATTGTGATGGACGGAATTGGCATTTACTTTATTTTAACCAATAATTTCCTGTCACAAATCTGTTTGATAATGTCATATTTTAATTAAACTCAGTCCCTTACTGTTTCTTTCTTTTGGTCTTCATTCACATCTCCATGGTGTTCTAATATTTCAACCTTTCTCTTTGGACTTGGGAATTTCCATTCACCTCAGACCTATCCCCCTCCTCATCTGTGTCCGTTTATAGCACACTGCATAATCTGGTACCAGTGGGTCTAATTGCTGCCTCTGTCAGTGTCTCTCACTCTTGCATCTACTCCAGATCCTGAGTCAACAGCATTCTCCACTCCAGAGGGAAGCAACTGCACAGGCCATGGATGGAGACTGGGAATTTCCAGATCTCCGTGGGACACAGTGCCATTCTCCATGTGTAACCTTCATTGCATTAGTCTAATTTCCCATTCTGTCTACTTCTCTGTCTCCTGTAGGTATTCCTGATGTCCCTGACTCAGCAGAATTCCCAATTCCTGTCTCGTCCATCACCACATTGAAGACAGTTGGTCAGCCAGAGAGAGATGGAGAGGGATATCTGGAGCCTTCAGTAAATCCTGCAGCCGGTAAGATCACTCACAGTAAACAGCACAGGGAGGAGTTAGTGGGCCTTAATTCAGACCCTGAGGGCATGATGTAGGAACAATGCTGGGCAAGGAACATGAGAACATTCTCAGGCTTCATTATCACCATCTTGTCTGTAAATTCATCTGTTCCGCAGAACCCTCCCTGTGTCTGTCAGTTTGTCCATTGTCTGTTTCATAGATACCACTTCCCCTATCTTTATCAGCCCCTATAATCCTGCTTATCCCTGTAAACTCCTCATATCAGTAAAAATCTCCAAGTTTCTGCCTTTGCCTTTAATCCCAGGTTCTATCACATCTCTCCTTAACTGAAGAAAAACAATTCTTCAGTTCCTTAAGCCATTCCTGTCAGTGTAGTCCTTTCCAGACCTGAAAAACCTCCCTGTCTTTGTGTCTTTTTTGAACTCCTACTACCTTCATGATCTCTGTAATCTTCCCGTCACGACAACAAAAGAGCTCTGTACCTTAGTAACCTCCTCCCAGCTGTTAGACTCCTCCTTGTCTCTGGGCACAAAGCAGAGTGACCCTGCATCTCTCATAAAATAGTTTCTGCATTTCTAATGATGACTATGAACTCTTCCTGTCTCTGAAACGCATTGAGTCACTGTAAACTCTGCTGGTCCTGATTGATGTAGTTTCCTTCAGTAACGACAAACCTTTATACCTTTAATCTCCTCCAGAAGCAACCACACAGTTTATTTCTATAACTTCTATGAGTGATAGAGTCATAGAGATGTACAGCACGGAAACAGACCCTTCGGTCCAACCTGTCCATGCCAACCAGATATCCCAACCCAATCTAGTCCCACCTGCCAGCACCTGGCCCATATTCCTCCAAACATTTCCCATTCATATACGCGTCCAAATGCCTCTTAAATGTTGCAATTGTACCATTCTCCACCACATCCTCTGGCAGCTCGTTCCATACACGTACCACCCGCTGCGTGAAAAAGTTGACCCTTAGGTCTCTTTTATATCTTTCCCCTCTCACCCTAAACCTATGCCCTCGAGTTCTGGACTCCCTGACCCCAGGGAAAAGACTTTTTCTATTTATCCTATCCTATCCATGCCCCTTATAATTTTGTAAATCTCTGTAAGGTCACCCCTCAGCCTCCTAAGCTCCAGGGAAAACCGCCCCAGCCTGTTCAGCCTCTCCCTGTAGCTCAAATCCTCCAATCCTAGCAACATCTCTGTAAATCTTTTCTGAACCCTTTCAAGTTTCACAACAATTCTTCTGATAGGAAGGAGACCGGAATGGCACAAAATATTCCAACAGTGGGCAAACCAATGTCCTGTACAGCCACAACATGACCTCCGATCTCCTGTACTCAATCCTCTGACCAATAAAGGAAAGCATACTAAATGCCGCCTTCACTATCCTATCTACCTGCGACTCTACTTTCAAGGAGCAATGAACCTGCACTCCAAGGTCTCTTTGGTCAGTAACACTCCCTAGGACCTTACCATTACGTGTATAAGTCCTGCTCAGACTTGCTTTCGCAAAATGTAGCACATCACATTTATCTGAATTAAACTCCATCTGCCAGTTCGCCCATTGTCCCATCTGGTCCAGATCCTTTTGTAACCCTTTTCGCTGTCCACTACACCTCCAATTTTGGTGTCATCTGTAAACTTACTAACTATACCTCTTATGCTCGCATCTAAATCATTTATGTAAATGACAAAAAGTAGAGGGCCCAGCACTGATCCTTGTGGCTCTGCACGAGTGACAGGCGTCCAGTCTGAAAAACAATCCTCCACCACCACTCTCTGTCTTTTACCTTTGAGCCAGTTCTGTATCCAAATGGCTAGTTCTCCCTGTATTCCATGAGATCTAACCTTGCTAATCAGCCTCCCATGGGGAACCTTGTCAAATGCCTCACTGAAGTCCATATAGATCACATCTATCACTCTGCCCTCCTCAATATTCTTTGTTACTTCTTCAAAAAACTCAATCAAGTTTATGAGACATGATTTCCCATGCACAAAGCCATGTCGACTATTCCTAATCAGTCCTTGCCTTTTCAAATATATGTGCATCTTGTCCCTCAGGATTCCCTCCAACAACTTGCCCACCACTGAGTTCAGGCTCGCCAGTCTATAGTTCCCTAGGTTGTCTTTACCACCCTTCTTAAACAGTGGCACCACTTTTGCCAACCTCCAGTCTTCTAGCACCTCACCTGTGCCTATCAATGATACAAATATCTCAGCAAGAGGCCCAGCAACCACTTCGCTAGCTTCCCACAGAGACTTTGGGTACACCTGATCAGTTCCTGGGGATTTTTTCACCTTTAACCGTTTCAAGACGTCCAGCACTTCCTCCTCTATAATCTGGACGTTTTGCAAGATGTCACCATCTATTTCCCTACAGTCTATATCTTCCATATGCTTTCCACAGTAAATACTGATGAAAAATGTTCATTTTGTGTCTCCCCCATTTTCTGCGGCTCCACACAAAGGCCGCCTTGCTGATCTTTGTGGGGCCCTATTCTCTCCCCAGTTACCCTTTTTTCCTTAATGTATTTGTAAAAACTCTTTGTATTCTCCTTAATTCTATTTGTCAGACCTATCTCATATCCGCATTTTGCCCTCCTGATTTCCCTGTTAAGTATACTCCAACTTCCTTTATACTCTTCTAAGGATTCACTCGATCTATCCTGTCTATCCCTGACATATGCTTCCTTCTTTTTCTGAACCAGACACTCAATTTCTTTAGTCATCCAGAATTCCCAATAATTACCAGCCTTCCCCTTTCACTCTGACAGGAATATACTTTCTCTGGACTCTTGTTATCTCATTTCTGAAGGCTTCCCATTTTCCAGCCCTTCCTTTAGCTGTGAACATCTGCCTCGAATCAGCTTTCAAATGTTCCTCCCTCAGCACAGCTGTAATGCTATCCCTTATCAAAAATATCCCTCCCTCTCCTTCTTGCCTCCCTTTCTGTCCTTCCTGTAGCATTTGTATCCTGGAACATTAAGCTGCCAGTCCTGCCCATCCCTGAGCCATGTTTTTTTAATTGCTATGATATCCCAGTCCTATGTTCCGAACCATACCCTGAGTTAATCTGCCTTCCCTGTTAGGCCCCTTGCATTGAAATAAATGCAGTTTAATTTATTAGTCCTACCTTGTCCCTGCCGGTCCTGACTGTTTGACACACTTCTGTTCTCAGCTGTACCCGTCTCAGATCGAGCTCCCAAAATCCTCCCTGTGATTGTTATCACGTCCCATCCCTGCATTCCTCCAAATCCCTGTGAAGTCCTCCTATTTCTAAAACCCGCCCTGTATCTGTCACTTGTCCAGCTTCCACAACCCTCCCTATCTCTGTAAGACAGCCCCCACCCACCCCCATCCCAGTTACTACAGCCGGCTGTATCACCAAATGCCAGTAGTCACTATAATATCAGAGTAAGGTGTGAAAGCAGGAATACTGTACTGGGTTAAATGATCAGTCGTGATCACATTGAATGGTGAGACCGACTCTGTTGTCAAATGGCCGATACCTGCTCTTCTTTCCTGTGCTTCTCTATAAACTTACTACCTATATAACCTCCTTCAGTCCCCACAGGACTCCCTATCTCCATAAACTCCTTCAGCCCCCACGACTCTTCCTATCCATGCAACCTGAATCATTCCCCACAAACATCCCTAACTCCATAACCTCCAAAAGGCCCCACGACCCTCCCTATCTCCATAGTCTCATCCAGACACGACGACCTTCCTGTTCAGAGTAACCTCCTTCAATCCCCATGATCCTCCTGATTTGTGCAACCTCCTTCAGGCCCAACAGCCCTGCAGATCTCTTTGGCCCCTTTCAGGCCCCACAGCACTCCCTATCTCCATAATGTTCTTCAGTCACCACTGCACACTCTGTGTCCATAATCTCATACAGTCCCCACATCACTCCCTATCTCCATAATGTCCTTCAGTCCCCACGACCCTCCTTATTTCCAAAACATCTATTACCTGTTGAACCTGTAAGCTACAGTTTTCAGATTGATAAACACGAACTCCCATAACCCTTTCTGCTGCCAGTCTGAAACCAAACAGTGTTAGCCTGATAGTAGGTCGGGAGCTGAAATATGTTTGAAAGGATATGTCAATGAACAATAACTGGACACTTAGAAACACTTTTAATAAAAAGAGAATGTGTTTTTGAACCTGTTGGATTTTATTTTTATTAGTGTGAATATAAATGGCAGAATAGATACAGGTCTCGGAGTGGCTGTACCGAGGATACGGTTACTTTGAATTTTCAGAAACCTTTACACAAGTTTTAATAAGGGCTGAGGAGTAACTTGGCAGAGAATAGGGCACCTTAACTGTTAGGAGGTGGGTGAGATATTAGACAAAATAGTGATGTCAGAATTTACTGCGGAGAAAGACATGGAAGCTCAGGAAGTTGGGGAAATAAATACCGCTGTCTTTGAAAGAATCCTCAACAGAGAAGAAAAAGTGCTGGAATCTTAAAACAAATAAAGGTAGATCAATCCTCAGTAGCTTATTAGGTCGGTCCTTGAATATTGTGGGAAGTGAGGGAAGAGATTGCAGTGTCCCCAACAGAGATATTTATGTTATCAACGGAGACAATGAATTACCGGAAGACTGGGGGGTGGCTAATGCTATTCCATCACTTAAGGGTTGCAGGGAAAAGCCAGGAAATCACAGCCCCAGGAGCCCAGTGCTGGGTAAGTTGTTGAAGGAGATTTTGAGAGAAAGGAGCTACATATATTTGGAAAGGCAAGGGCTGATTCGAGATGGTCAGCATGGCTTTGTGAGTGGAAAACCGTGTTTCACAAACTGGATTGACTCTTCGAGGAGTTGACCAAGAGATAGATGAAGGCAGAGCAGTCAGCGTTGTCTAAATTAACTTCAGCAAAGCATTTGACAAGGTTCCAAGCGATGTAAAAAATCTAGTCAACAGGAAGAAGGAACGTTGAGGATCCAAGGATCAGATGCAGGGCTCCAGAGAGTTACATGGGGCAGTACGGTGGCTCAGTGGTTAGCACTGCTGCCTCACAGCACCAGGGACGTAATTTCGATTGCAGCCCCAGGCGACTGTCTGTGTGGAATTTACACATTCTCTCCGTGTCTGTGTGGGTTTCCAATAGGTGCTCCGGTTTCCACCCATAGCCCAACGATGTGCTGGTTCGATGAATCAGCCATACGTTTTCCAAGAAGAGAATAGAGATAATCCTGGGAATCACAGACCTGTTAGTCTTCTGTGCAGAAATGTAATTATCTGATATTTCGCGGTATAATACCGGGAAAAAGTGAACAGTTGGAAGGAAAGTTGCCAAGCCACCAGAATGTACAGCCTGGCCGAAATACAGCTCTCCTATATGTATCTACCAACGACCTGTGTATTATAAAATCTGAGAAGCAGAAAATATCTAGACGAACAGACAAAGAGAGGATTCGACAGTTGTCTGGTTTTGATATTTGAATGCTTGGTAAGTCTTAATCGGGGGTTTAATCAAACTAGTATTATGGAAGGCAAAGTCAAGGACAGGCTAGAAGAAGGCATTTTATATGGGTGTCAGTTAATTATTCACTCTTATCCTTTCAGAAATAAAGTGGTTTTTTAAAATTTTACTTAAAATAGACCTTCGACTCTCGAAATGAGAGGTTACCATATTAGGTAAGTCTTTTCTATGTTGGTAGTTTAAATTAGCAGGTATGGTTTAGCCCTGATGCTACAAACTGGGAGCTTCCGTCTGAGATTTTAACTGGTTTAGACAAATTTGAATAGATTTGCGGATACGAAAAATCCCAAAAGAATTAAACATTTGCCGTTTAGTAACCCAGATTTTCTTTCAAAACCAAATTAAGTGCGACATGTGTTTAATTTCGGTGACCTGTGTTTGATTAAATTAAAGGCGAGAAAAAAAGGCTCTTAAATTTGCTAAAGAGGCTTTGGAATTTGAAAATGATTCTCAAATTTGGCAAGAAATGCATCACATTTTTAGAATTAGCAAAGAGGTTAGATTTGGGTTTAATCAAGAACAGAAATAAACCTGAAGTCGTAAGGGAATTATTCAACACTGGAGTGTTTCAGCGAAAAGGACAAGTGCAGCACAGGGAGAAGAAAACGTAAATTATATCTGAGGAAAATGGATTTTAAAGTAACCAGAGAGAGAGGCGAAAGAGAGAGAAAAGAAAAAATGTGAGAGAGAAGGTTCTTACCTGAACAGACAGAGAAAAAAGGGAGAGAAAGAGAGAGAGAAAAATGAAAGGAAGAGAGAAAGACAGAAAGAGTAGAGCGAGAAAAGCAGAGAGAATTTGAACATGAGAAGTTTAGACTTAGTTACCAAAGTAAAGTTAACAATGATTAAAAGAGAACATAATGACATACATGTACAAATATGTCAAAACCGTGAGACATATCGATGAGGAAGATGTTCAAGACGTTCTTGTTTTTGCATTTCATTTTGAAAAATTGGCAAGGCTAATGGAGTATTCCGAGGACTCATCAATAATGTTAGTTCAGACTAAACTGGTCAACATAGCGAGTGATGTTTTTGCCACGCTGTCAGATCAGGTGTCAAGGGATTATGTGGAGGTTGATCAGGCATATGACTTCGAACCAGAAGCGTACAGACAGCCGTTCAGAAACATAAAGAGGAGACCAGGTCAGAATTATATCGTGTTCGAAAGAGGTAAACATACTCTGTTCAAATGATGCGTGTGTGTGTTAAAAATAGATAGGACCTTTGAGTCTCAAAGAGAGATTATTCACTGGAAGTTTTTACAAACTCACTCCGAGATATGGTAAGAAATCTCCTGTAGGAAGAGAAAGTTCAGGAAATGAGAAGGGTCATTGCATTAGCAGATTGATACATGTTGATGCGTAAGACAAACTTTGCCCAGAATTTCTTCCTGTGGAGCATAGAAATTGGGAGAAGGAGAGATCCTACACTACGAAACGAAAAGTAGAGAGTACTGGTAAGAATTTAACACAGGACAAACAGAAGCTAAAAAAAGGGAGAGAATACAGGTGAAAGGCTGAAGCTGTTTCCATTATGGTAAAGTGGGACACGTAAAGACAAAGTGCATGTCAGTAAAGAAAGGCACTGTGGGAAAATGTTCAGTCGTTAGTGAAAGTGTTAGTAAAAACCGAAAAAGAGCTGAGAAGCTGCAGTTTACTGCACAGACTAAGAGGAGGCTGGGAGTGGAGTTAGTACCTAATGCCTACAAAGAACTTACCTCTGTGGATAAAATTTACTCAAACCAAACAGGAGAGAAGGACAACAAGCTTTAATTTTGAGAGTTACAGGATCTAACCAGTCGCTGGCAGTAAGTGATAAGCGAATATGCACTCTTCCTGATCTCTCATCCGAGAGTGCGGTATATTGTGGTATAAATAGGCGGAAATGTCATGTTCCACCATGTAACATAAGGTTGGACTACCAATTCAACATTGGAGAAGTACCCGTGGGAGTGATTTGCAGAATGTCAGGTCCAGGAATTCAGTTGGTTCTTGGGAATGATTTGTCAGTAAATCAAAGTTAAAACATCTGCGATTACATTCTTCCGACCTCCAACATGAATGATTTTTAATTTGGAAGTCTGCAGCTCCATTGAATTAGTGTCATATTATTGTCTTTAAGTCGTTCTAAGAAGGTAGGCGGATTGTGAACTGAGTACACAACTGTCTCCAAAACAGTGTTCGTGACATACACAGTCAAATGTTGCCAGGCCAGTAACAAATTCAATCGTTCTCTTTCGATGGTGGAACATTTGCTCTGATGGATGCTAATGAACTGACAGTGCAGCCCAATCCTCATATTCCTCTGGGAGTACAACTCAAACTCCCATGTCACGAGTATCGAAGGTGGTTTTGAAAGGATTTGAAATGATTGGTGAAAGTAAAACTGGTCTGGTGGCGAATATAGATTTCAACGGTCAAACGCCTCAGGTATTGCTCTGTCCACCAATAACTTGTGTTTTTTCAGCAAATCGGTTATTGGTGAAACTACACTGCCGAAGTTTACTGCAGAAGAATGTAATCAGACCAAAGTTCTGATGGAATCTGCTGAGTCCTGAGAAACGATACTCCGCTTTCTTCGAGGTTGGTCGTGGAAATTCCTCGATGGTTTTCGTCTTTACTTTCGGTGGGAATCAACGTGTGATGACAGATGTTATCTCCCAAGAACGACACCTCTGCTTTTGCAAACTTCGTTTCATTTAACTCACCTGCAACAATTAATCTCTCCCACATTTCTGACACGCAACCGAAGTGTGAGACCTCCGACTTTGGACCTGTCATTATTTCTTTAATAAATTCCAATTGCCTCTCACTTCATGACTGAATATTAACTCGAAGGGAGTGAACTGAGTAGATGTGTTTGAGCATCTTTAATGGCCAGCAATACGAATTTCATACTTACATCAAAATCACAGTGTTGTCCTGCCAGTATGCTTTCACCATTGGCTTCAAGGTCTGAAGCCACCTTTCTAAAGCTCCGTACAGTTGAGGATGACACACACTGATGACACACACTGGATTTAAAGTGCTGTATACCTAAGGTATCCATAACCTGCTTAAATAACCTAGCAGAAAAGTGTGACGCTTGACCCGACTGAATCTCTGTAGGTAGGCAGTACCATGTGAAGAAAGCTACGAAGACCTCTATCATCTTTTTTGCCTTGATATTCCGTAATGGAATTGCCTCTGGAAATCAGGTGGACGCCTCTATTATGGTGAACAAGTACAGGTCCCACTTCTGGTTCTTGGGAGGGATCGAAACAATCAGTTATAACCCACATGAAATATTCTTCAAAAGCGGGAATTGCCAACAAATGTGTTTTTTTTAACCCTCTGTGGCTTACCTACCTTTTGGCATGAATGATACATATGGCAGAAGTTAACCATATCCTTCTGCATTCCAGTCCAATAAAAGTGGTTTTGTTATCAGCCTGAGACTTTCGTACCCCTAGGTGTCCTTGTCCATATGGTTCATCGGCTTCCTTTAGCACATCATGTCTGTATGTAACCAGTAACGCAACCTGATGCATTTCGGCCGAATCCTCCTCTGTACTAACCATCCGTGGTCTCCATTCTTCCCTTAGATTATTATCGTTCACATAATAACGCCTTCGGAATATTCTCTGCCTCCTTTTGAGCGTACACTTCTACATAAATATCATTTATCACTTTGTCTTGTTGCAACTCCCTTAGCCTTGCAGGAGAAAGCACTGCTGTCAAACACTCCAGTTGTACGTGTTTTTCCTGCATCATTACGATAAACAGGATATCCACTGACTGAAACTCATGTCCTCTGTCTTTATGTTTAGGTTTCGCTGTGTGTTGTGACTTTTAACGGTGTGATCTGGTTACCAAACTTTCTGGGAAATCACCATAGTGTTTCTACTTTAACTCGTCAGTTTCTTGGTCTTCCTCGAAATTCTGTACAACAAGACGTCCCCCTCCCACCTTGGATCCTGCCAAATCATTACAAGAACAAATTCCTGGAATTGACACGCTGTCAAACATTTACAATGTTGATTACACAGTCTTGTGTTGGTGCTCCAAATTGACCTTACCCAGAAGAATGGTTCATTTCTCTCCATTTATCCCACAAACAACCATACTCTCAACTAACAGATCAGTAAAAGTGCATAATCCTTCATCTTTTTCAGTCAGTGACGACTTAGATCCTGTATCTCTATAAATTAAAACTTCTTCTCCTTCTCCCTCTGTTCTTTCTAAGTAAACTTTACCCACAGAAGTCAACTTTTGTAGAGATCTTTGCTAAGCACTGCCTCGGTTGTGTCCTCTCCTGCAGCTCCTTGACTCCTCTTGAGGTATCCTTTCCTTCTTTCTCTCTAACAACAGTTTAGCTTGTTTAACCAGATCTTTTCTCACAGCGCCTTTATTAACCAAAAGGCGCTGTGATAATTCGTATCCCACGTTAACACAGTGGAAATACTAGAGGCCATTCACTTCCTTTCAATCCTCTTGGGGTGCTTTATTTTCCTGTGGTAAATTCTTATAAGTGCTCTCTACTCTTGGTTTCGTGGCGTAGGATCGCCCCTTCTCACAACTTCATTGCCTCACATGACAAAATTTTGGACAGAATCTTGTCTTACGCACCAACATATATTAATCTGCTAATTCTGCTGCCCTTCTCACTTCCTGAAATCTCTGTTTCTTCACGTGAATTCTCACATGTCCGAAAATGAGTTTTTAAACTCCTCCAGCAGAATAATTTCTGTTAGAACCTCAAATATCTTATCTATTTTAAAGCACGCAGCCCATGCTTCCTTCCTTGTCTTTTGGAACCGCGGTCAGTATGCTTCTGGCACCAACTCATAGGCACTTGAAACGCCTGTTTAAACTCCTCATAACCGCTTGCCACCTCTTCTGACAGCGTGGAAAATACCTCATTCGCTCTGACTGCCAGTTTATTTTTAACTAGCGTTACCCATAAATGCTCAGACCATTCCATCTGTCGAGCCAATTTATCAAATGAAATTTAAAAACTTCATGACCTTTTTCATCAAAATATGGCAGAGTTTTAATATGTTTAATGACATCGCTACGTTCTTCTGTCATCTCCATCCTGTTAACCTGACTTTGCAGACTAATTCACAACTTCTCAAGTTCAAATTCTCTATCCCTTTGCACAGCTGAGAACGTTCTTTTCTTTCTTGTTTCCTCTCTCTCTTCTCTCTCCTTTACTTCTCTCTCTCTTTGCTCAGCCAAGAACCTTCATTCTCCCGTTTCCTCTCTCCCTTTCTTTTGTCTCTTTCTCTCACTTTCCCATTCCCCTCCCTCTTTCTTTCCGCTCTCTCTATTTGCTTGTCTTCTAACGTCATTTAACTCAATTGTAATCTACGTTTTTCTCCCTGTACTGCAGTTGCCAGTTTCACTGACAAACCTTAGTGTTCAATAACTGCCTTCCAGTTTCATATTCAATTTCGTCCTTGGTTAAAACCAAGTCGATCTTATTGGTGAATTCTTAAAGTATGGCCTTTTTCTTAAGTTCAAAACATTTTGGCAAAATTGGAATCATCTTGAAATCCCAGAACTTCTTTGCAATTTTTTGATTAGATTAGATTCCCTGCAGCATCGAAACAGACACTTCGGCCCAACACTTTTCTCCCAGCAATGTTTTGTGAGACCATCCCTCCTCTGTGCACTGATCAACGCGAGCGAACCCATCAGCACTCTGTTCGTTTATCAATGACAGTGACCCCTTCCCCGCTCCTTTCCCTGAGCAACTAATTGTGTACACATTACCGCTCTGTTCCCTTCGCAAATGCATGTGAAACTATTCACCTTCTGTTCGCTAAGGAACAGCCTGTTACCCCAACCTCATTCTCTACTCCTAGCAATGGCCTGTAAACCCAGGCTTCGTCTGATCTCCCAGCAACTGACTCTGAACCCATGACCATTCTGTTCCTCCTGCAATGCCTATAAACCTATCTGCACTCGGTTCTGCGAGCAACTGCTGATACATATTCTCCAAATCTGTTCGCTTCACAACAGCTTGCGAATCCATAGCTACATTGCTTACACAGCAACGGTCTGTGAACCAATTCACACTGTGTTTCCCTGTCAAAGGACTGTGTACCATTTTCCATTCTCGACGCCAACAACTATCGGTGAGCCACTCCCATCTCAATTAACTTAGCAACAGCCTGTGAACCTATTCCTGTTGTGTTTTCATCGCAACGTCCTGTAACCAACATCACCATTCTGTTCCCATATCAATGACTGGCTAGACACTTACCACTCTGTTTTCCTAGCAATGGCATTTAAACACTTTCCAAGCTATTTCCTGAGAAATGGCCTCTGTCACAAACAACACCGTATTTGCATAGCAACGTCCTGTGACCACAGCCTCAGGCTACTCTCTGAGAAATGTCGGTGATCCCATTCCCGCTTTTGTTTTGCTCTCAGGTATTACCTGCAAATCAATCTCCACTCTGTTCCCTGAACAACTGGCTGCAACTATGTCCCTGCTCTGTTCCCCGAGCCAATTCCTTTAAACCCCATCTCTACCCTGTTTCACCACCAATGGCTAATGTACCCATTCCCCCTGTATTACCCAAGCAACTGCCTGTGTAGCCATTCCTGCTCTGTTTCGCTAGCCCGAGATCTAACCCCATCCCAGTTGTATTTCCTTATCAATGGCCCATTCAAACTCTGCTCCCATACCAACTGACTCTGACCCCATTCACGCTCTAATCTCCTTGCAATGGTGTCTGAAACATCCTCACTGTGTTCTTCTAGCAACAGAGTGTAAACCATCTCCACTGCATTATCCTAGCAACAGCCTGTGAACACATTCAAGGATTCTTCTGCTACCCACTACCTTCGAACCAATCACCACAGCTGTTTTGTTTTTCTCGCAACGTTCGATGAACATATCTCCATTCTGCTCTTTGCACAATGAGTCACTGCACTAGGTCAACTGTGTTTCCACAGCAATGGCCTTGAATCCAATTACTGCGCTATTCGCCAAGCAGCTGCCGGGCAACCCGTCACCACTATGTTGTCATGGCCACCTCCTCCGAACACATCCTCACCCTCTTCTTTTGGTAATGGCCTTTGACCCCATCCCGGCTCGCTTCCCCTCACAACGACCTGTGTACCCGCCACAACTCTGTTGCGCTCGCAACGGCCTGTGGAACTATCCATGTACTGTTCCACTAGAAACAGCCTATGAACAAATCCTCACTCTGTTCCCCTAGCAAAGGCCTGTGATAGAATTCCCACTGTGTTCCCCTAGCAACTGCGAACTGATCGCTGCTCTGCTGACCTGGCAACAGCCTGTCTCCCATCCCAACTGCATTGTTGTAGCACTGGCCTGGGAAATCTTTCCAATCTGTTCCACCAGCAATGGCCTCTGTCCCGATCCACACCCTTTTCTGCGAGCAGCTGCATGTGAACAAATGCGCACCTTTTTCTCCGAGCAACATCCTGGGATACAACACCACACTATTCCGCTAGCAACGGCTTGTGACACCATCTCCACTCTGTTCTCCTAACAACTGCCTGTGAATCCGTTCCTGTTCTTGTCCAATCGCAGTATCCCGTGAGCTCATCTATCATCCCAGCAATGGCCTTTGAATCCATTCCTGCTTTGTTTCGCAAGCAACAGCATGTAACCCCATCTCCACTCTGTTTCACAAACAGCAGATTGAGAATGTCTTGAGACCCTATTCTCCAAACATCAGCCTATTATCACGTATCAAATCTCCTCCCCAGTAACGACCTGTGAACTCATCGCCGCTCTCTTCCTTTTGCAACAGCCTGTGAACTCTTCATCTCTTCCATTTGAAACAGCTGGTGAGCCCACCCCGAAGGATTTTTATCAGCAATAGCTCCTTGAGGAATCTCAACTCCGTTTCCCTGGTAACGGCAAGTGAACCCATTCCCACTGTTTCCCGCGCCACGGCCTGTGAACTCATCACAATTTTGTTCTCTAACCAATGGCCTCTGAACCCGTCCCTGCTCTCCTCCAATCACAGCATGCCGTGAGCCCATCCTCACTCTTTGATCTATTCACATTCTCTTCCCCGAGCTGTGAACACAATCGCACTCGGTTCCTGCGACAACCAATTGTTAAATCACCATCACTCTTTCTTTTTTTCCTTACAATACACTGTGACCTCATTCCCACTTGGTTCTGTGAGCAATGGCCTGTGAAGCCACTCTCAATGTGTTCTGCGAGAAACGGCCTGTGAACACACTGCAACCCTGATTTATCAGTAATGGCCCCTTGACCAGTCTCAACTGTGTTTCCCTCGCATTGGCCTGTCAACCCATTCCCACTGTTTTCCGCACCATGGCCTGTGACCTCTTCAATTCTGTTCTACTGGCAAAGGCCATGAACCGATCCCGAGCCTGTTTCCCCAGAAACGGTATGTGAACACATCCACACTATGGTCTCCGAGCAATGTTCTCTGAACAGAAGCTCACTGTGTTCAACGGCTTGTGAACTCATTCTGAATGCTTTCCCTTAGCTCCCATTGTACAGTAACCATCACGGCCCAGCATAATTCCCACTGTACTGTAACCATCATCGCCCAACATACATCTCACTGTACAGCAACCATCACGGCCTGACATACCTCCCACTGTACACGAATCATCACAGTCCGACATACCTCCCACTGCACAGTAACCAGCACGGCCAGACATGCTTCCCACGGTACAGTAACGATCAAGGCCCGACATATCTCCCACTGTGCAGTAACCTTCACAGCTAGAAATACCTCCCACCATGAGGTAACTGCCAACGCCCGACATACCTGCTACTGTACAATGACCATCACATCCCGACATACATCCCACTGTACAGTAACCATCACGACCCGACATACCTCCCAGTGTACAGTAAACAGCACGGCCAGACATACTTCCCACGGTACAGTAACCATCATAGCCCTACATATCTTCTACTGTGCAGTAACCATCACAGTCAGAAATACCTCCCACTGTAAAGTAACTATCACGGCCCGAACTGCCTCCCACTGCACATGACCATCACGGCCAGGCTCACTTCCCACAGTGCAGAAACCATGACGGCCCGACATCCCTCCCACTGTGCAGTAACCATCACGGCCCGACATACCTTCCGCTGGAAAGTAACCATCACTGCACGACATACCGCCCACTGGACAGTAACCATCATGGCCCGACACACTTACCACTGAACAGTAACCATTATGGCCCAACATACATCTCTCTGTTCAGTAACCGTCACGGCCTGACATACGTCCCACTGTACAGTAACCATCATGGACCGACATACCTCCCACTGTATAGTAACCATCACAGAAAGACAAACATCCCACTCTACAGTAACCATCACGGCCCGACATACCTTTCGCTGTAAAGTAACCATCACTGCACGAAATACCTCCCACTGTACAGTAACCATCAAGGCCCGACATAACTCGTCTGTACAGTAACCATCATGGACAGACATACATCTCACTGTACAGAAACCATCACGGCCTGACATACCTCCCACTGTACAGTAACCATCACGGCCCGGCATAATTCCCACTGTACGGTAATCCTCATGGCCCAACATACATCTCAATGTACAGTAACCATCACAGCAAGACAAACATCCGACTCTACAGTAACAATCAAGGCCAGACATACCTCCCACTGTACAGAAACCATCACGGCCTGACATACCACCCACTGTGCAGTAAGCATCACGGCAAAACATACCTTTCGCTGTACAGTAACCATCACGGCACGACATACCTCCCAACGTAGAGTAACCGTCACAGCCCGACATACCTCCCACTGTACAGTAACCATCACAGGCCGACATACCTCCCACTGTACGGTCAATGTCACAGAAGATCATACCTCCCACTTTACAGTAACAATCACAGCCCGACATATTTCCCACTGTACAGTAACCATCACGGACCAGCATACTTCTCACTGTACAGTAACCATCACGGCCCGACATTCCTCCCACTGTACAGTAACCTTCACGGCCCGACATACCTCACACTGTACAGTAACCATCACGGCCTAACATAACTCCCACTGTACAGTCAATGTCACAGACCAGCATACCTCCCACTCTGCAGTGACAATCACAACCCGACATATCTCCCACTGTACAGTTACAATCACGGCCCGACATACCCCCCACTGTACAGAAACAATCACAGCCAGATATACATCCAACTGTACAGTAACTGTCACGGCGCGACATACCTCCCACTGTACACGAATCATCACATTCCGACATACCTCCCACTGCACAGTAACCAGCAGGGCCAGACATACTTCCCACGGTACAGTAACGATCACGGCCCGACATGTCTCCCACTGTGCAGTAACCTTCACAGCCAGAAATACCTCCCACCGTGAGGTAACGGCCAACGCCCGACATACCTGCTACTGTACAGTGACCATCACTCCCCGACTTACCTCCCACTGTACAGTAACCATCACGACCCGACATACCTCCCATTGTACAGTAACCTTCACGGACCAACATACCTCCCAATATGGAGTTACCATCAGAGCCCCACGTACCACCCACTGTACAGTAACCATCGCGGCCAGACATGCCTTCCACTGTACAGTCAATGTCACAAACCAGCATACCTCCCACTGGACAGTAACAATCACAGCCCGACATATGTCCCACTGTACAGTTACAATCTCGGCCCGACATACCCCCCACTCTATTGAAACCATCACAGCCAGAAATACGGCCAAATGTAAAGTAACTGTCAAGACACGATATACGTCCCATTGTACAGTAATCATCATGGCCCGACATACCTCGCACGGTACTGTAGCCATCGCAGTCCGACATACCACCCACTGTATAGTAACCATCACGGACCGACATATCTCCCACGGTACAGTAACCATCACAGCAAGACAAACATCCCACTCTACAGTAACTATCACGGCCCGACATACCTCCCACTGTCCAGTAACCATCACAGCAAGACAAACATCCCACTCTACAGTAACTATCACGGCCCGACATACCTCCCACTGTCCAGTAACCATCACAGCAAGACAAACATCCCACTCTACAGTAACCATCACAGCCCGACATTCCTCCCACTGTAGAGCAATCGTCAAGACCTGACATACCTCCCAAAGTACAGTAGCCATTACGGCCCGGCATAAATCCCACTGTACGGTAAACATCTTGGCCCAACATACATCTCAATGTCAAGTAACCATCACAGCAAGACAAATATCCCACTCTACCGTAACCATCACAGCCCGACATACCTCCCTCTGTTCAGTAACCGTCACAGCAAGACAAACATCCCATTCTACAGTAACCATCACGGCCCGACATACCTCCCACGGTGCTGTAGCCATCGCAGTCCGACATAACACACACTGTATAGTAAACATCACGGACCGACATATCTCCCACTGTACAGTAACCATCCCAGCAAGACAAAGATCCCACTCTACAGTAACTATCACAGCCCGACATGCCTCACACTCTATAGTAACCATCACGGGCCGGAATACCTCTCACTGTATTGTCAATGTCACAGAAGAGCATACCTCCCACTTGACAGTAACAATCACAGCCCGACATATTTCCCACTGGACAGTAACCATCACGGTCCAGCATTCCTCCCACGGTACAGTAACCATCACGGACCAGCATACCTCTCACTGTACAGTAACCATCACGGCCCGACATACCTCACACTGTACAGTAACCATCACGGCCCGACATACCTCACACTGTACAGTAACCATCACGGCCTAACATAACTCCCACTGTACAGTCAATGTCACAGCCCAGCATACCTCCCACTCTACAGTGACAATCACAGCCCGACATATCTCACACTGTACAGTTACAATCACGGCCCGACATAGCCCCCACTGTACTGAAACCATCACAGCCAGATATACATCCAACTGTACAGTAACTGTTAAGGCGGGATATAACTCCCTTTGAATAGTAACCATGACTGCCAAACATTCGTCCCAATGTACAGCAATCGCTGCAGCCACCACACCTCCCAATATGCGTTCACCATCACAGCCCGACACACCTCCCACTGTACAGTAACCATCACGGCCCGGCATACTTCCCACTGTACAGTAACCATCACAGACCGAAATGCCTCCTACTGTACAGTTTCAATCACGGCCCGACATACCCCCCACTGTATTGAAACCATCACAGCCAGAAATACGTAACCATCACGACCCGACATTCGTCCCAATGTACAGCAAACGTCACAGCCCACCATACCTCCCAACATACAATAACCATCACGGCCCGACATACCTCCCACTGTACAATAACCGTCACGACCCGACATAGCTCCCACTGTACACTAACCATCACAGACAGTCATTCCTCCCACTGTACAGTGTTATCAGGGCCCGACATACCTCCCTCTGTCAAGTAACCGGCACGGCCTGTCATACCTCCCACTGTACAGTAACCATCACAGCCCAGAATACTTCCCACTGTACAATAACCATCACATCAGGACATACCCCCGAATGTACAGTAACCCTGACAGCTTGACATACCTCCACAGCCCAACATACCCCCCACTGTACATTAACAAGCACTTCCCGACATATATCCCACTGTACAGTAAACATCACCGACCAACATACGCCCCACTGTACAGTAACGTCACAGCCTGACTTACTGCTCACTATACAGTAACTGTTATGGCCAGACACACCTCCCAACGTACAGTAACCATCACGGTCTGACATACCTCCCACTGCACAGTAACCATCACGTCCCGACATACCTGCAATTGTGCAGGAAACATCACGGCCCGACATTCGTCCCAATGTACAGTAACCATCACGGCCCGACATATCTCCCAATATGGAGTCACCGACATACCACCCACTGTACAGTAACCATCACACCCCGACATACCTCCCACTGTACAGTAACCATCACGACCCAGCAAACATGCAATTTTACAGTTTTCATCATGGACCGACATTAGTCCCAATGTACAGTAACCATCGCGGCCCAAAATACCTCCCAATATGGAGCAACCATCAGTGCCCAACATACGACCCACTGTACAGTAACCATCACGGGCCACATACCTCCCACCGTACTGTCAATGTCACAGAAGAGCATACCACCCACTTTACAGTAACAATCACAGCCCGACATTCCTCCCACTGTACAGTAACCATCACGGCCCGACATACCTCACACTGTACAGTAACCACCACGGCCTAACATAACTCCCACTGTACAGTCAATGTCACAGACCAGCATACCTCCCACTCTACAGTAACAACCACACCCGACATAACTCCCACTGTACAGTTATAATCACGGCCCGATATACCCCCCACTGTACAGAAACAATCACAGCCAGATATACATCCAACTGTACAGTAACTGTCACGGCGCGACACACCTCCCTTTGTACAGTAACCATGACCGCCAAACATTCGTCCCAATGTACAGCAACCGCCGCAGCCACCACACCTCCCAATATGCGTTCACGATCACAGCCCGACACACCTCCCACTGTACAGTTACAATCTCGGCCCGACATACCCCCCACTGTATTGAAACCATCACAGCCAGAAATACGGCCAACTGTAAAGTAACTGTCAAGACACGACATACGTCCCATTGTACAGTAACCATCACGGCCCGACATACCTCCCACTGTCCAGTAACCATCACAGCAAGACAAACATCCCACTCTCCAGTAACCATTACGGCCCGACATACCTCCCACTGTACAGTTACCATCACAGCCCGACATACCTCCCATTGTACAGTAACCATCACACCCCGACATACCTCCCACTGTACAGTTACCATCACAGCAAGACAAACATCGCATTCTACAGTAATCATCATGGCCCGACATACCTCGCACGGTACTGTAGCCATCGCAGTCCGACATACCACCCACTGTATAGTAACCATCACGGACCAACATACCTCCCACTGTACAGTAACCATCACAGCAAGACAAACATCCCACTCTACAGTAACCATCACAGCCCGACATTCCTCCCACTGTAGAGTAATCGTCACGGCCTGACATACCTCCCAAAGTACAGTAACCATTACAGCCCGGCATAAATCCCAGTGTACGGTAAACATCTTGGCCCAACATACATCTCAATGTCAAGTAACCATCACAGCAAGACAAATATCCCACTCTAACGTAACCATCACAGCCCGACATACCTCCCACTGTTCAGTAACCGTCACAGCAAGACAAACATCCCATTCTACAGTAACCATCACGGCCCGACATACCTCCCACTGTTCAGTAACCATCCCAGCAAGACAAACATCCCACTCTACTGTAACCATCACAGCCCGACATGCCTCACACTCTACAGTAACCATCACGGGTCGGCATACCTCTCACTGTATTGTCAATGTCACAGAAGAGCATACCTCCCACTTGACAGTAACAATCACAGCCCGACATATTTCCCACTGGACAGTAACCATCACGGTCCAACATTCCTCTCACTGTACAGTAACCATAACGGACGACATTCCTCCCACTGTACAGTAACCATCAAGTACCAGCATACCTCTCACTGTACAGTAACCATCACGGCCCGACATTCCTCCCACTGTACAGTAACCATCACGGCCCGACATACCTCACACTGTACAGTAACCATCACGGCCCGACATACCTCACACTGTACAGTAACCATCACGGCCTAACATAACTCCCACTGTACAGTCAATGTCACAGCCCAGCATACCTCCCACTCTACAGTGACAATCACAGCCCGACATATCTCACACTGTACAGTTACAATCACGGCCCGACATAGCCCCCACTGTACTGAAACCATCACAGCCAGATATACATCCAACTGTACAGTAACTGTTAAGGCGCGACATAACTCCCTTTGAATAGTAACCATGACTGCCAAACATTCGTCCCAATGTACAGCAATCGCTGCAGCCACCACACCTCCCAATATGCGTTCACCATCACAGCCTGACACAGCTCCCACTGTACAGTAACCATCACGGCCCAGCATACTTCCCACTGTACAGTAACCATCACAGACAGAAATGCCTCCTACTGTACAGTTTCAATCACGGCCCGACATACCCCCCACTGTATTGAAACCATCACAGCCAGAAATACGTAACCATCACGACCCGACATTCGTCCCAATGTACAGCAAACGTCGCAGCCCACCACACCTCCCAATATGCTTTCACCATCACAGCCCGACATACCTCCCACTGTACAGTAACCATCACGGCCCGACATACTTCCCACTGTACAACAACCATCATAGACCAACATACCTTCCACTGAACAGCAACCATCAAGACCCAACATATCTCCCACGCTACTGTAGCCATGACATTCCGACATACCTCCCACTGTTCAGTCACCATCAATGCCCGACATAAATCCCACTGTACAGTAACCATCACGGCCCGACATACATCCCAAATCTACAGTCACCTGCACGGCCCATAATACCTCCCACTGTACAGAAACTATCACAGCCAGAAATATCTCCCACTGTACCGTAACTCTCACGGCCCGACATACCTCCCACTGTACAGTAACCATCACAGCAAGACAAACATCCCATTCTGCGGTAACCATCACAGCCCGACATTCCTCCCACTGTACAGTAACCATCACGGCCCGACATACCTCCCACTGTAGAGTAATCGTCACGGCCCGGCATAATTCCCACTGTACGGTAGACATCATGGCCCAACATACATCTCAATATCAAGTAAACATCACAGCAAGACAAACATCCCACTCTACAGTAACAATCACGGCCAGACATACTTCCCACTGTACAGAAACCATCACGGCCCGACATACCTCCCACTGTGCAGTAACCATCACGGCAAAACATACCTTTCGCTGTACAGTAACCATCACGGCACGACATACCTCCCAACGTAGAGTAACCGTCACAGCCGACATAACTCCCACTGAACAGTAACCATCACGGCTCGATATACCTCCCACTGAACAGTAACCATCACGGCTCGATATACCTCCCACTGTACAGTAACCATCACGGCCCGACATACCACCCACTGTACTGTCACCGTCACAGCCTGACATAACTCCCACTGAACAGTTAACCATCACGGCTCGATATACCTCCCACTGAACAGTAACCATCACGGCTCGATATACCTCCCACTGAACAGTAACCATCACGGTCTGACATAACTCCCACTGTACAGTAACCGTCACGGCCCGAAATGCCTCCTACTGTACAGTTTCAATCACGGCCCGACATACCCCCCACTGTATTGAAACCATCACAGCCAGAAATACGTCACCATCACGACCCGACATTCGTCCCAATTTACAGCAAACATCGCAGCCTACCATACCTCCCAATATACAATAACCATCACGGCCCGACATACCTCCCACTGTACAACAACCGTCACGACCCGACATACCTCCCACTGTACAGTAACCATCACAGACGGTCATTCCTCCCACTGTACAGTGATATCATGGCCCGACATACCTCCCTCTGTCAAGTAACCGGCACGGCCTGTCATACCTCCCACTGTACAGTAACCATCACAGTCCAGAATACTTCCCACTGTACAATAACCATCACATCAGGACATACCTCCGAATGTACAGTAACCCTGACAGCTTGACATACATCCACAGCCCAACATACCCCCCACTGTACATTAACAAGCACTTCCCGACATATATCCCACTGTACAGTAAACAACACGCACCAACATACGCCCCACTGTACAGTAAACGTCACAGCCTGACTTACCTCCCAGTATACAGTAACTGTTATGGCCAGACACACCTCCCAACGTACAGTAACCATCACGGTCTGACATATCTCCCACTGCACAGTAACCATCACGGCCCGACATACCTGCAATTGTACAGGAAACATCACGGCCCGACATTCGTCCCAATGTACAGTAACCATCACGGCCCGACATATCTCCCAATATGGAGTCACCGAAATACCACCCACTGTACAGTGACCATCACACCCCGACATACCTCCCACTGTACAGTAACCATCACGGCCCAACATACCTCCCAATATGGAGTAACCATCAGAGCCCGACATACCACCCACTGTACAGTAACCATCACGGCCCGACATACCTCCCACTGCACAGTAACCATCACACCCCGACATACCTCCCACTGTAACAGTAACCATCACGACCCGACATACCTCCCACTGTACAGTAACCATAACGACCCGACATACCTCCCATTGAACAGTACCCATCACGACCCGACATTCATCCCAATGTACAGTAACCATCACGGCCCAACATACCTCCCAATATGGAGCAACCATCAGTGCCCGAAATACCACACACTGTCCAGTAACCATCTCGGGCCGACATACCTCCCACTGTACTGTCATTGTCACAGAAGAGCATACCACCCTCTTTACAGTATCAATCACAACCCGACATATTTCCCACTGTACAGTAACCATCACGGTCCAGCATACCTCTCACTGTACATTAATCATCACGGCCGACATACCTCACACTGTACAGCAAACATCACGGCCTAACATAACTCCCACTGTACAGTCAATGTCACAGACCAGCATACCTCCCACTCTACCGTAACAATCACAGCCGGACATATCTCCCACTGAACAGCAACCATCACGACCCGACATCCCTCCCATTTTACAGTGCACATCACGACCCGACATTCGTCCCAATGTACAGTAACCATCACGGCCCAACATACCTCCCAATATGGAGTAACCATCAGAGCCCGACATACCACCCACTGTACAATAACCATCACGGCCCGACATACCTCACACTGTACAGTAACCATCACGGCCTAACATAACTCCCACTGTACATTCAATGTCACAAACCGGCATAGCTCCCACTCTACAGTAACAACCAGAGCCCGACATATCTCCCACTGTCCAGTTACAATCACGGTCCGACATACCCCCCACTGCACAGAAACCATCACAGCCAGATCTACATCCAACTGAACAGTAACTGTCACGGCGCGACATACCTCCCTATGTACAGTAACCATGACCGCCAAACATTCGTCCCAATGTACAGCAACAGCGGCAGCCACCACACCACCCAATATGCGTTCACCATCACAGCCCGACATACCTCCCACTGTATAGTAACCATCACGGCCCGACATACTTCCCACTGTACACGAACCATCACAGACTGACATACCTCCCACTGAACAGCAACCATCAAGGCCCGACATATCTCCCACGCGACTGCAGCCATCACAGTCCGACATACCTCCCACTGTTCAGTCACCATAAATGTCCTACATACACCCACTTTACAGTAACCACGACAGCCCGACACACATCCCACTGTACAGTAACCATCACGGCTCGACATACGTCCCAAATCTACAGAAACTATCACAGCCAGAAATACCTCCCACTGTACAGAAACTATCACAGCCAGAAATACCACCCACTACACAGTAAATCTCACGGCCCAACATACCTCCCACTGTACACTAACCATAACGACCCGACATACCTCCCATTGAACAGTACCCATCACGACCCGACATTCATCCCAATGTGCAGTAACCATCACGGCCCAACATACCTCCCAATATGGACTAACCATCAGAGCCCGAAATACCACCCACTGTACAGTAACCATCACGGCCCGAGATACAACCCACTCTACAGTCAATGTCACAGAAGAGCATACCTCACTCTTTACACTAACAATCAAAGCCCGACATATCTCCCAACGTACAGAAACCATCTCAGCCAGAAATACGTCCAACTGTTCAGTAGCAGTCACGACGCGACATATCTCCCATTGTACAGTAACCATGACAGTCCGACATTCGTCCCAATGTACAGTAACCGTCACAGCCCACCATACCTCCCAATATACAATAACTATCACAGCCCGACATACCTCCCACTGTACAGTACCCGTCATGGCCTGACATACCTCCCACTGTACAGTAACCATCACGGCCCGGCATAATTCCCACTGTACAGTACCCGTCATGGCCTGACATACCTCCCATTGTACAGTAACCATCACGGCCCGGCATAATTCCCACTGTACTGTAACCATCATTGCCCAACATACATCTCACTGTACAGCAACCATCACGGCCTGACATACCTCCCACTTTACACGAATCATCACAGTCCGACATACCTCCCACTGCACAGGAACCAGCACGGCCAGATATACTTCCCACGGTACAGTAGCGATCACGGCCCGACATATCTCCCACGGTGCAGTAGCCTTCACAGCCAGAAATACCTCCCACCGTGAAGTAACTGCCACGGCCCGACATACCTGCTACTGTACAGTGACCATCACGACCCGACGTACCTCCCATTGTACAGTAAACATCACGGACCAACATACATCCCAATATGGAGTTACCATCAGAGCCTGACATACCACCCACTGTACAGTTACCATCGCGGCCAGACATACCTTCCACTGTACAGTCAATGTCTCAAACCAGCATACCTCCCACTGGACAGTAACAATCACAGCCCGACATATGTCCCACTGTACAGTTACAATCATGGCGCAACATACCCCCCACTGTACTGAAACCATCACAGCGAGAAATACAGCCAAATGTACAGTAACTGTCACGGCGCGACATACCTCCCATTGTACATTAACCATCACGAAGCGACATTCATCCCAATATACAGCAAACGTCGCAGCCCACCATACCTCCCAACATACAATAACATCCACAGCCCGACATACCTCCCACTGTACAGTAACCATCACGGCCCGACATACCTCCCACTGTACAGTAACCATCACGGCCCGACATACCTCACACGTTACAGTAACCATTAGTGTCCGACATACCTCCCACAGTATAGTAATCATCACAGACCGACATTCCTCCCACTGAACAGCAATATCAGGGCCCGACATACCTCCCTCTGTACAGTAACCATCACGGCCCGGCATAATTCCCACTGTACTGTAACCATGATGGCCCAACATACATCTCACTGTACAGTAATCGTCACGGCCTGACTTACCTCCCACTGTACATTAGTCATTACAGTCATACATACCTCACACTGCACAGTAACCAGCACGGCCAGACATACTTCCCATGGTACAGTAACCACCACGGCCCGACTGATCTCCCACTGTGCAGCAACCATCACAGACAGAAATACCTCCCACTGTGAAGTAACTGTCACGGCCCGACATACCTGCGACTGTACAGTGGCCATCACACCCCGACTTACCTCCCACTGCACAGGAACCATCACGACCCGACATACCTCCCATTATACAGTAAACATCACGGCCCGACATTCGTCCCAATGTACCGTAACCATCACGGACCAACCTACCTTCCACTGTACAGTCAATGTCACAAACCAGCATACCTCCCACTGTACAGTAACAATAACAGCCCGACATATCTCCCACTGTCCAGTTACAATCACGGCCCGACATACCCCCCACTGTACTGAAACCACCACAGCCAGAAATACGTCCAACTGCACAGTAACTGTCGCAGCGTGACATACCTCCCATTGTACTCTAACCATCACGACCCAACATTAGTCCCAATGGACATCAAACGTCGCAGCCCACCATACCTTCCAATATACAATAACCATCACAGCCCGATATACCTCCCACTGCACAGTAACCATCACGGCCTGACATACCTTCCACTGTACAGTCACCCTCACGGCCCGACATACCTCCCACTGTACAATAACCGTCACAGACCGACATACCTCCTACTGTACATTAACCATCACGGCCCGACATACCTCACACGGTACTGTAACCATCACAGTCCGACATACCTCCCACAGTATAGCAACCATAACAGACCGACCTTCCTCCCACTGTACAGCAATATCAGGGCCCGACATTCCTCCCTCTATACAATAACCATCATGGCCCGACATGCCTCCCACTGTGCAGTAACCATCAAGGCCCGACATACCGCCCAATGTACAGTAACCAGCACAGCCCTGCATACCTCCCACTGTACAGTATCCGTCATTGCACAACATAACTCCCACCGTTCAATCACCATCAATGCCCGACATACCTCCAACTCTACAGTAACCATCACATTGCGACATATCACCCACTGTACAGTAAACATCACGGCCTGGCATACTTCCCACTGTACAATTACCATCACATCCCGACATACCTCGCAATGTACAGTAACCATCAACAGCCTGACATACCTCCCACTGTACAGTAACCATCACACTCCGACATACCTCCCACTGTACAATAACCATCACGGCCCGGCATAGTTCCCACTGTACAATATACATCACATCCCGACATAATTCCCAATATACAGTAACCATCAACGGCCTGACATACCTCCCATAGTACAGTAACCATCACGGCCAGACACACCTCCAACTGTAGAGTAACTATCATGGCCCGACATAACTCTCACTGTATAGTAACCATCATGGCCCGACACTCCTCCCACTGTCCAGTAACCATCACAGCCCGGCACAAAACCCACTGTGCAGTAACTATCACGGCGACATACCTCCCACTGTACAATATACATCACAGTCTGACAAACCACCCACTGTACCGTAACCGTCACGGCCCGCCATACCTCCCACTGTCCAGTAACCATCACAGCCCGGCACAAAACCCACTGTGCAGTAACTATCACGGCGACATACCTCCCACTGTACAATATACATCACAGTCTGACAAACCACCCACTGTACCGTAACCGTCACGGCCCGCCATACCTCCCACTGTACAGTAACCATCACGGCCTGACATAACTCCCACTGCACAATAACCATCACGGTCTGACATACCACCCACTGTACCGTAACCGTTAACGACCGCCATACCTCCCACTGAACAGTAACCATCACGGCCCGACATACCTCCCAATGTACAGTAACCAGCACGGCCCGACATACATCCCACTGTACAGTGGCCATCACAGCCCGGCATACCTCCCACTGTACAGTATCTGCCACGGCACAACATAACTCCCACCGTTCAATCACCATCAATGCCCGACATACCTCCCACTCTGCAATCACCATCACACTCCGACATACCTCCCACTGTACAGTAACCATCACGGCCCGGCATAGTTCCCACTGTACAATAAACATCACATCCCGACATACCTCCCAATGTACAGTAACCATCACGGCCAGACACACCTCGAACTGTACAGCAACTATCAGGGCCTGACATAACGTCCACTGTAAAGTAACCATCATGGCCCGACAGACCTCCCATTGTACAGTAACCATCACGGTCCGACATACCTCCCAATATGGAGTAACCATCAGAGCCCAATATAGAACCCACTGTATAGTAACCATCACGGCCCGACATACCTCCCACTGTACGGTAACCGTCACGGCCCGACATATCTCTCACTGTACAGTTACAATCACGGCCCGAACGCCCCGTACTGTACAGAAACCATCACAGCCAGAAACACGTCCAACTGTACAGTAACCATCACGGCCCGACATACCTCCCTCTGTACAGTAAGCGTCACGGCCCGAGATACCTCCCACTGTACAGATCCATCATGGCCGGACATTCCTCCCTCTGTACAGTCACCATCATGGCCCGACATACCTCCCACTGTACAGTGACATCACAGCACGACGTACCACCCACTATACAGTAAACATCACGGCCCGACATTCCTCCCATTGTACAGTAACCATCACGGCCCGGCATTCTTCCCACTATACAATAACCATCACATCCCGACATACCTCCCAATGTACTGTAACCATCAATGGCCTGACATACCTCCCACTGTAAAGTAACCATCGCAGCCCGACATACCTCCCACGGTACAGTAACCATCATGGCCAGACACACCTCCAACTTTACATAACTATCACGGCCCGACATACTTCCCACTGTCCAGGAACCATCACAGCCTGGAACACCTCCCACTGTACAGTAAACATCACGGCCCAACATACCTCCAATTGTACAGTAACCATCACGGCCCGATATACATCCCACTGTACAGTAACCATCACCGTCTGCTATACCACCCACTGTACCGTAACTGATACGGTCCGACATACCTCCCACTATACAATAAATATCACGGTCTGACATACCACCCAATGTACCATCACCGTTACGGCCCGACATATCTCCCACTGTACAGTAACCATCACGGTCTGCCATACATCCCACTGTACAGCAAACTTCACAGACCGACAAACCTCCCACTGTACAGTAACTATCATGGCCCGACATACCTCCCAGTGTACAGTATACATCACGGCCCGACATACCTCCCTCTGCAGAGTAACCATCACGGCCCGACATACCTCCCACTGTACAGTAACCTTCGCACCCCAACATACCTCTCACTGTACAATAACCATCACGGCCCGACATACGGCCCACTATACCCTAACCATCACAGCCTGACATACCTCCCACTGTACAGTAACCATCACAGCCCGACATACCTCCCACTATAGAGTAACCATCACGGACCGACATACCTCCCATTGTACAGTAACCAAAACGGCCCGATATACCTCCCACTGTACAGTAAACATCACAGCCGATATACTTCCCAACGTACAGTAATCGTCACTGCCGGACACGCCTCCCACTGTACTGTAACAATCACGATCTGATACACCACCCACTGTACCGTAACCGCTGCGGCCCGACATACCTTCCACTGTACAGTAACCATCATGGCCTGACATACCTACCACTGCACAGTCACCATCATGGCCTGATAAAACTCCCACTGTACAGAAACCATCACGGCCCGACGTACCTCCCACTGTAAATTAACCATCACGTCCCGACATTCATCCCACTGTAGAGTAACCATCACTGCCAGACATGCCCCCCACTGTACAGTTTCCATCAATGCCCAACATACCTTCCACCGTACAGTGACCGTCACGGCACAACATACCTCTCACTATTCAGTCACCATCAATGCCCGGCATACCTCCCATTCTACAGTAACCGTCACACTCCGAAATTCCTTCCACTGTACAGTAACCATCACGGCCCGATATACTTCACACTTTGCAGTAACCATCACGATCTGACATACATCCCACTGTACAGCAAACTTCACAGACCGACCTACGTCCTACTGTACAGAAACCATCACAGCCAGAATACCTCCGACTGTACAGTAACTGTCACAGCCCGACATACCTCCCATTGTACAGTAACCATCACGACCCAACATACCTCCCAATGTACAGAATACATCACGGCTCTACATAGCTCCCACTGTACAGTAACTGTCTCGGCCTGACAAACAATCCACTTTGCAGTAACCGTCACAGCCCGACAAACATTCCACTTTACATTAGCCCTCACAGCCCAACATACCTTCCAATATACAGTAATCTTCACAGCTCGAGATACCTCCCACTGTACTGTAAACATCGCGGCCCGTCATATCTCCCACTGTACAATAACCATCACGGCCCGACATACCTCCCACTGTACCATAACCATCACGGCCCAGCATACATTCCACTTTACAGTAACCATCACGGCCGAACATACCTCCCACGATAGAGCAATCTTCACAGACCAAGATACCTCCTACTGTTCAGTAAACATCATGGCCGACATACCTCCCTCTGTACAATAACCATCATGGCCCGACATACTTCCCAGTGTACAGTAACCAGCATGGCCAAAGGTAATCCCCACTGTACAGTAACGGTCACAGCCCGACATACCTCCAACTGTCCAGTAAACATAATGGCCCGACATACCTCCCATTGTACAGTAACTATCACGGACCGACATACCTCCCAGTCTATAGTAACCATCACAGCCCGACATACCTTCCACTGTACAGTAATCGTCACGGCCCGACATACTTCCCACTGTACAGTAACCATCACGGCCTGACAAACCTCCCACTGTACAGTGCCCATCACATCCCGACATGCATCCCAATGTACCGAAATACTCATGGCCTGACATACTTCCCACTGTACAGTAACCGTCACAGCCAGACATACCGCCCACTAGACAGTAACTATTACGGCCAGACATACCTCCCACTGTACAGTAACCATCACGGCCCAACATACCTCCCACGATACAGCAATCTTCACAGACCGAGATACCTCCTACTGTTCAGTAAACATCATGGCCGACATACCTCCCTCTGCACAAAAACCATCATGGCCCGACATACTTCCCACTGTACAGTAACCTGCATGGCCAAAGGTAATCCCCACTGTACAGTAACGGTCACAGCCCGACATACCTCCTACTGGCCAGTAAACATCACGGTCCGACATACCTCCCATTGTACAGTAACTATCACGGACCGACATACCTCCCAGTCTATAGTAACCATCACAGCCCGACATACCTTCCACTGTACAGTAATCGTCACGGCCCGACATACTTCCCACTGTACAGTAACCATCACGGCCTGACATACCTCCCACTGTACAGTGCCCATCACATCCGACATGCATCCCACTGTACCGAAATCCTCATGGCCCGACATACTTCCCACTGTACAGTAACCGTCACAGCCAGACATACCATCCACTAGACAGTAACTGTTACGGCCAGACATACCTCCCACTTTACAGTAACCATCACGGCCCAACATACATCCCACTGTACAGTAAATATCACAGCCCGAAATATCTCCCACTGTGCAATAACCATCATGGCCAGACATACCTCCCACTGTACAGCAACCATCACAGCCCGACACACCTCCCACTGTCCAATAACAATCATGGTCCGACATACCTCCCACTGTACAGAAAACATCACAGCCCGACATAACCCCCATTGTACAGTAAGTATCACGGTCAGACATACCTCCCACTGTACAGTAACCATCACGGCCCGACATACCTCGCACGGTACAGTAACCATCACGGTCCGACGTACATTCCAATTTACAGTAACCGTCACGGCCCGACAAACATTCCACTTCACATTAGCCATCACGGCCCAACCTACCTTCCAATATACAGTAATCTTCACAGCCCGAGATACCTCCCACTGTACTGAAAACATCGCGGCCCGTCATACCTCCCACTGTACAATAACCATCACGGCCCGACATACATTACACTTTACAGTAACCATCACGGCCGAACATACCTCCCACTATCCAGCAATCTTCACAGACCGAGATACCTCCTACTGCTCAGTAAACATCATGGCCCGACATACCTCCCTCTGTACAATAACCATCATGGCCCGACATACCTCCCACCGTACAGTAAACATTTTCGGCCCAACATACCTCCTATTTTACAGTAACTGTCATGGACCGACATACCTCGCACTCTATAGTAACCATAACAGCCCGACAAACCTCCCACTGTACAGTAACCATCACCGCCCGACATACCTCCCACTGTACACTGCCCATCACATCCCGACATGCATCCCACTGTACCGAAATCCGCATGGCCCGACATACTTCCCACTGTACAGTCAATGTCACAGAAGAGCATACCTCCCACTTCACAGTAACAATCACACCCGACATACCTCCCACTGTACAGAAACCATCACAGCTCGACATACCTCCCACTGTACAGTAACCATCACCGCCCGACATACCTCCCACTGTACACTGCCCATCACATCCCGACATGCATCCCACTGTACCGAAATCCGCATGGCCCGACATACTTCCCACTGTACAGTAACCGTCACAGCCAGACATACCGCCCACCAGACAGTAACTGTTATGGCCAGACATACCTCCCACTGTACAGTAACCATCATGGACTGACAAACCTCGCACGATACAGTAACCATCACGGTCCGACGTACAGTCCATTTACAGTAACCATCACGGACAAACATACCTCCCACTCTACATTAACCATCACTGCCTGACATACCTCCCACTGTTTAAAAACTATCACAGCCCCACAGTTGTCCCAATGTACAGTAACTGTCAGAGCCCAACATACCTCCCAATATACATTAATCATTACAGCCCGACATACCTCCCACTGTACAGTAACCATCAAGGACCGACATACCTCACACGGTACAGTAACCATCACGGTCCGACCTACCTCCCACTTTACAGTAACCATCCCGACCCGACATACCTCCCACTGTACAGTAAACATCACGGCCCAACATTCGTCCCAATGTACAGTAAACATCACGGTCCAACAAACCTCCCAATCTGGAGTAACCATCAGAGCCCGACATAGAACCCACTGTACAGTAACCATCATGGCCCGACATACCTCCCATTATACAGTCAATGTCACAGACCAGCATACCTCCCACTGTCCGATATATCTCACAGTGTACAGTCAAAATCACGGCCCGACATACCCCCCACTGTACAGAAACCATCACAGCCAGAAATACGTCCAACAGTACAGTAACTGTCACGACGCGACATACCTCCCATTGTACAGTAACCATCACGGTCTGCGATGTCGCCCACTGTACCGTAACCGATACCGTCCGACCTACCTCCCACTGTACCGTAACCGTTACGGCCCGACATACCTCCCACTGCACAGTAACCATCACGATCCGACACACCTCTCACTGTACCGTAACCATCACGGCCCGACATACCTCTCACTGTACAGTAACCTTCACACCCCAACATACCTCTCACTGTACAGTAACCATCACGGCCCGACATACCTCTCACTGTACGGTAACCATCACGGCCCGACATACCCCACACTGTACAGTCACCATTAATGCCCAACATACCTCCCACTCTGCAGTAAACGTCACCGCCCACCATACCTCCCACTGTTCAGTCACCATCAATACACGACATACCTCCCACTCTACAGTAACCATCACACTCAGAAATGCCATCCACTGTACACTAACCATCACGGCCCGACATACTTCCCACTTTGCAGTAACCATTACGATCCGACATACCTCCCACTGTACAGAAACCACCACAGCCAGAAATACCTCCCACTGTTCAGTAACTGTCACGGCCCGACATAACTCCCACTGTACACTAACCATCACGATCCGACATACCTCCCACTGTACAGTAACCATCACGACCTGTCACACATCCCATTGTACAGTTAACATATGGCCCGACATTCGTCCCAATGTACAGTACACAATAACGGCCCGACATACTTGGCAATATGGAGTAACCATCAGATCCCGACATACCTCCCACTGTACAGTCAATGTCACAGAAGAGCATACCTCCCACTTCACAGTAACAATCACACCCGACATACCTCCCACTGTACAGAAACCATCACAGCTCGACATACCTCCCACTGTCCAGTAACCATCACAGCCCTACATGCCTCCCACTGTCCAGTAACCATCACATCCCGACATACCTCCCACTGTACAGTAACCATCACGGCCCAATATACCTCCCACTGTTCAGAAACCATCACGGCCCGGCATACCTCCCACTGTACAGTAACCCTGACAGCTTTGCATACTTCCCAAAAAAAATAAACCATCACAGCCCAACATACTTTCCACTGTACTGTAACCGTCACAGCCTGCCTTACTGCGCACTATACATTAACGGTAACGGCCAGACACACCTCCCACTGTACAGTAACCATCACGGCCCGGTATACCTTCCACTGGACAGTAACCATCACGGCCAGACATACATTCCACTGTACAGTAACCATCACAACCCGACATACCCTCCATTGTACAGAAAACATCACAGCCCGACATACCTCTCGCTGTACAGTAACCATCACTCTCCGACATACCTCCCACTGTAGAGTAACGATTACAGCCCGACATAACTCGCACTGTACGGTAACCATCACGGTCAGACATACCTCCCACTGTACAGTAACCATCATGGCCTGACATACCTCCCACTGTACAGTTACCATCACAGCCCGACCTACATTCCACGATACAGTAAACATCACGGAAGAACATACCTCCCACTGTACAGTCACCATCACGGCCCGAAATACATCCCACTGTACAGAAACCATCACGGCCCGACATACCTCCCCACTCTACAGTAACCATCACGGCCCGACGTACCTCCCACTGTACAGTAACAATCATGGCCCGACATACCTCCAACTGTACAGTAATCATCCCTGCCCGGCATACCTTCCACTGTACAGTTACCGTTACGGCCTGACCTGCCTCCCACTGTACAGAAACCATCAAAGCCCGACATGCCTCACGTGACCATCACGTCCCGATATACCTCCCACTGTACAGTAAACATTACAGCCCAACTACCTCGCACTGTACAGTAACCATCACGGCCTGACATACCTCCCACTGCACAGTAACCATCACGGCCCAACATACCTCCCACTGTACAGTAACCATCACAGCCCAACATACTTTCCACTGTACAGTTACCGTCACAGCCCGACATACCGCCCAATGTACAGAAAACATCACGGACTGACATAACACCCACTGCACAGTAACCATCAAAGCCCAACACACTTCCCACTGTACAGTAACCATCACGGTCAGATATACCTCCCACTGTTCAGTAACCATCACGGCATGACATACCTCCCATTGTGCAGTAACCATCACGGCCCGACATACCTCCCAGTGTACAGTTACCGTCACAGCCCGGCGTACCGCCAACTATACAGTAACTATTACGGCGCGACATACCTCCCACTATACAGTAACCATCACGGCCAGACATACCTCCACTGTACAGTAACCGTCATGGCCCGAAACACCACCGACTGTACAGTAACCATTACGGCTAGACATACCTCCCACTGTACAGTAACCATCACGACCTGACAAATTGCCCACTGCACAGTAATAATCATGGCCCGACATACCTCCCACTGTACAGTAACCATCACAGCCCGACATACCACCCTGTGTACAGTAACCATCACGGCCCGTCATACCTCCCACTGTATAGTAACCATTACGGCTAGACATACCTCCCACTGTACAGTAACCATCACAACCTGACAAATTTCCCACTGCACAGTAATAATCATGGCCCGACATACCTCCCACTGTACAGTAACCATCACAGCCCGACATACCTCCCACTGTGCAGTAACCATCATGGCCCGACATACATCCCACTGTTCTGTCACCATCAAGAGCTCAGTGCTTAGCACTGCCGCCTCACAGCACCAATATCCTTCGTTCAATTTCGGCCTTGGGTGTATTTGTGGAGTTTGCACATTCTCCCCGCGTCTGTGTGCGTTTCCTTCGGGTGCTCTGGTTTTCTCCCACAGTCTAAAGTGTGCAGGTCAGCTGAATTGGCCATACTCAATTGCCCACATTGTAAGATGCATTAGTCAGGTTTAAATGTAGGGCTGGCGAATGGATCAGTTTGGGTTGCTCTTCTGAGGATTGGTGTGGATTGGGTGGGCTGCTGGGCCTGTTTCCACACCTTACGGAATCTAATCTAACCTCCATATTTCAATTCAGTAATATGATGGAATAATCAATTGTCTGAATGAGTGCAACTCCAACAGTATTCTCGTAGGTATTACGCGCAACAGGCAACACAATTGTGTGGGGAATATCCTGTCTCACAAACATGATGGATTATTTTGAGGAAGAGACAAAATTGATTGATGAGGACATGAGGCTCGATGTTGGCCGTTTTGACGTAAGCAAGGCCTTTGATATGGTTCCTTATGGCAGGTTCATACAGAAGGTGAAGAGAAATGGGATCAGCGGTCAGTTAGTAAGATGCATAGAGAACTGCTTGTTCATAAAAGACAGAGTAGTGGAGGATATTTGCAAATAGATTCGTCGAGTTGCAAATTATGAGGATGATTGCCAGAGAATACAGCAGGATTTAGGTCAGCTGCAGACTTGGACAGAGAAAACACAGATGTAAAGTTTTCTGGGCAGTTGCAACGTGATGCGTTTTAGAAGGTCTAATGCAGGAGAGAAGTATAAAGTGGATGGAAAAGTTACTGGCCGCATCAAAATCCTAATGGACCTCGGTGTACAGCTCCTCAGTTCCTTGAAAGTGGCAACACGGGTGGATAAGGTGATCAAGAATACTGATGGCAAACTTGCAGACATGCATCGCAGCATGCAGTATGAACATTAACAGGTCATATTGCAGCTGTAGAGAAACTTAGTTCAGGCACATTTCGAATATTGTGTACAGTACTGGTTGCCACACCAGCAGAACGATGTGTAAGTGTTGGAGATGGTATGGAAATGTTTTACCAGAACGTTGTCTGGTCTGGAGGGTATTAGCCAGAAGGAGATATTGAACAATCATGGTTTGTGTGCAGCTGAGCATCACTGGCTATGGGGCTGCCTGATAGATATTTACAAAATTTTCAGAGGCATAGATAGAAGGACAGTTAGGTTTTAGGTAAAAGGGAGAAAGTTCATGAGATGTGATAGTAAGTTTTTTTTCCGCTGTTCCAGACAGAATGTGAAAGTGCCTGGAATGCACTGATAGAGGGGAATAAGCCAATATAGCATGGTTTAAGAGGCATGTTGGCACAAGTATTAGTAAGTAGGGAATAGAATGACATAGAAGGTATCGGAGCAAAACCTTTTATTTTAACTTTAGAATGTCATCATGTGTCAGTGCGGGCTTGTTGGGATGAAGGGCCTGTTCCAGTGCTGGACTGTTCTTTAGAACAAGATTTGAGTGCAGGAGTGGCAAGATGTTGACTGAATGATGACTGATGATCAACAGCCACATACGGTGGATCTCTCAACAATTTGCAGCTTCATACCCTCCCACCCACAGCAGGGAAAATCAACATGGAGAAGTGGACGTGAAAGACCGAGCTGGTAACTGGTGACTTCATCTCGCCCCTCGCTCCGACGGCCTTCTATCTTGGACATCAACATCTCGGGGGACACTGCATAAACAGAAGCTGCATGTACTCCACACCCACCAATGCTGGCAACTGTCACCTGCCAGCCTCACCATGCCATCCCAGCACATCTCCGACACAATTACAGTACGCTTCTGTATTTCAATGCTGCAGCTCAGGGTGCAATGACAACTCTCATTGCAATGCTGCTGCAAGGACACTGCTCAGAGACACACACCAGCCTCATGGATTGTCACGCAAGGCTGCTGATTCCTATTTTGTACACACTCAATGCTGCTGCAAGGACACTGTGCTCATTGACACACAGCCAGTTCATGGCCTGTCCCTCTGTGCTGTTCATTCAGTTCACTCACTTTGAACTGATTTGAATACTCACAGATTTATTGCCATGCCTTACCCTGCCCTTAGCAGTGTTTAACCTTAGCAAGAGCTAACAGGCTCAACCGCCAGCTGTATTGTCTTGGTATTTAGCACAGACACAAACCATGAAGCTTGATATCATTGTCCACAGTCAGTCACGGTGCCCAACATTGAGTCAATGGGCATCTCAGATCCCAGTCCGATAGCTTGGACACGGTCAGTCAGCCTCTCATGGTTGTTTGGGTCAGGATCCTTCCCCTGTAATGGGGTGACGAGCTGAATGTTGAGGAGCCCCCCCATCCCTCTTAGCTCTTTCTGCTCTCGTGTGGGGTGTTTCCTTCCGAAATGTGACAATTACCAAGCGGCATTAAGGGAGGTGGAATTGTTTGTAACAACTGGTACAGACCGAGAGAAGGTGCTGCATTCAGTGACAGTGGGAGAACATGAGCCTTTGTGGATGGTGGGTGCAGTAACAGAGAAATAGTGAGCGTGAGGTCACAAAGTGCAGATGGTGGCACTTACTATGGTGGCGTGGAGGAGGTCACTTACCTCCTTCCGACACTGCTTGGCATTCATCAAGAAGGCTGGCACCTCACTGACACAGGGGTCAACCTCCAACCAAGCTGGCAGAGTGTAGTGTCATGGCCTCCCCTGCCAGTCCTGGAGGAAGATAATGTCCCTTTCGTGCACCATGCCATCCACCAGAACCTCAGCGCCTTGGTCTCAAAGTGAAGCCCCAGTTTTACCTCCTCTGCCATGTCCAGGCCAGTTTTGGATTGACATTCCAAGAGTATAATTACTTTTTAAAGATTGCCCCTGTAACACGGAGGCTGGTGCATTCTGGGGTATCCAGGCATGGGGCAGTTGTTATCACAATGGGAAAAAAAACCATCCGCTCAGTGTCAGATGAGAGGAAGACCATGTGGGCAGGGAAGGTATTTAATGGGGCAGATTTGAGATGGTATCATGAGAAACCGCACTTCACCTTGTGAACAGAAACCCTCCATGAAACACGACTAAAATGAGACTTGATCAAATCATTAGATGGCTTAGGCCTCTGTCTCTCTGAACTAAAATAGGGATGCAGTGTGAAATATTGGGAACAATAAACTTGAGTGGAGAATTTTACAGGAGATTCAAATCTTTAAAATAGGGGTAATACAATGTTCCAGACTGTTAAAAGGATTCAGAGAAAATCCCCTCCCTTATAGTTACCCACATTATCCAATCCTCACTGGATGCAGGGATGGTGCTGGAGGCCTGGAGAATGGCTAACAACCAGCGTTGAATAATGTGGAGCAAGGGACTGACGGAACAGGTCGCGGCTGGAATTCTAAGACAGTGGATAAACGGTCACTGAGGAAGTCCCAGGGACTCCAGAACAGTCGGTCTGGATTTGTTCAAGGAAGATCGTGTGTCATCAATCTGACTGTGTCGGTTTGAGGCACTAACCTGTAACTGCATGTGACGTACTTGGATTTAACGAAAGATCCCATGGCAGGCTGTTCAATAAAAGAAACTATAGGATCCAGGTGAATGGTGCAAACAACCCCGAGAAGTGCAAGGCAAGGCATTTGGGTGCATCAACAATAGAGAAGAATCCACAGTATATGGGATTATAGTCAGTGTGGGCAGAAGGAAGCTGGAAACATTAATAATCTTGTTAATATAGCAAATGGCATTATTTCGTCTTTCAGACAAAATACGGAACTTCAAAGCAGGAAGCTTATGCAGGAACTGTAGAAATAATGAGTTCAGTCACAGCTTGGGGACTGTGAGCATTGTGGTCACACCATCACATGGAAGGGTGGAATTGGGCTGTGGAGGATACAGAGGAGATTCGTTATCCTGTGACAGTGGAAGTGTAGTTATGAGGAAAAATTGGAATGGAGCATGCTGAGAGGCGATTTGATTGGGGTACACATATTGTCATGAGCCTGTGTAGAAAAGAGAGAACACCTTATCCTGTTGGAGAGCTCAGTTACGAGCGGCGAATGGGTAATGTAACTTGTTGAAATATTTGGGAAGTGGTTAGGAAAGTTGGTATTTCAACCAGAGTATGATCAGGATCTGGATGCCACACATAGAAACGGAGTAGAGGTAGAAACTCTCAAACCATTTTAATAACGTGCCTGGATCTGCACTTGAAGTCCTACACTGTCCGGGGAGACAGAACTCGGGCTTTAAAAAAAAGTCACATCTTGACCAATGTAGCCAATGGACAGGGTGATCTCCTCTATCCTGTGCTATTTTCTGAAGTTTTCAAAAGTTACCAATATCTGATAGGATCATTATGCCGGGATGCGGGGTGAGGGCAGGGAGGAGCAGCGTGTAAATAGATTAGCATCACGATAATACTGATCCCATCATTTATACTCAATGCTACTTCACTGTGTTGGCCTTTTTGTCCTTCCGACATAAATGGGGAAAACCTTTGATTATCAGGTTCTCAGTCGTGATCACAATGTAACCCCATCTCCATAACCCCTGCTCAATCTGAACTGGTTCACTCTATTTAAAGCTACAATTTCACTGACCGTATTGAAAAGTTCCCAGCATCATTCTTGCTCCATTGAAGGTTGCTCTCAGTCAACTAATGTTTCCCAGTCTCAATTATTGCGTGAGTGAGCCTCAAGCTCCTGCTCAAAGCTGCTTCCTCATTTGGTCGCTCCCTCTGTGACTTGGTGCTGGTTTCGAGCCTCCTGCTCTGTAGCTTCTCCAACTACAAGTCCCAGTCGACCTCGATCCTCGGTGCTGATCTAGATTCTCCCACTCTGTGCTGCTCTCTCACAGGTTCTCTCCATTTGCGACTCCCAGATAATGGTAGGCCTCCAGCCTCAGCTGAGATTTGTAACATCCCATTCCGCACTGCTGCCTTTCAGAATCGCTGTTGTGCCGGGAAGATAGTGGAAAAGAGGAGGATTCGACAGAGCAGAGGGTGTTACAGTGATTGGACGAGCTGTATGGGATGGAACATGTTATCTGGGTAGCTAGGCAGATCTGCAGCAACTAAGGAACGTTACTAGAAGACGCAGCAAGAGTTGCAGGCACTGAAGAAGGCAAAGGAGAGAGGGTGGCTTGTTCATGACGGATCTTTGTCGAGTCTAAAGGGCTTTTGCTGAGCTGCTTACAGGGATGTGTAAATTTGACAGCCAGCAATTGTTGTATGGTACTGGAGACTGTTGGATGTTACAAATTGAGAAGACTTGCCGTAACTGGGGGGAATATAAACTTTTGGAGCACTGTTGGTGTTCAAGGGCCCTAAGGACATGAGGAGGTGCAGAGAATGTAACATTCCAAATTGTGGGATTGTAGGGTCTGGAAGAACTGAGATGGATAAGGAGGATCAAATGTGCGAATTTAGCACATGCAACCATTGTAATTACAGAAATTTAAGGAAGGGAACCTGTGCTATTATTGATTACAATTATATGGAGAGTTACAGAAACTGAAGGGGTTACAAATTTTATAAGGGAGAGATTTTGGGTGATCAGAAGTTTAAACAAGAATAAATAAATTTTAGAGATCTCTAGTACAGATGGGAATGGAGGAGGTGAAATATTGTAAGGAACTATAAGAGTTATAAGTCGGGGAAGATGTCAGATATAAAAGGGAAATCTGCATCGTTTGTATGCAGTTACAGATGTGAGGAGTGTTGTAGCGCCTGCTGGAGGGTACACAGACAACAACAGTTCAAACGGCTGGTACAAGGGCACAGGAAGTCAGCTCACCATCACCTTCTCAGGGATAACTCAAACTCAACAATAAATGCTGGCTCAGCCAACAAAGCTCATGTTCACGAATGAATGAATAAAATAACTACAAGTAGCACTGAGGTCACTCAGGAAGGCATTTTCAGCAGCCCTTCACAAAACCGGACCAACTATACCCTGGAAAGACAAGAGTTCCAGGTGCACGGGAACACCAGCATTTCCAAGGTGCCTTCCAAGCCACGCTCCATTCTCCCAGCACTGTGTCTGTCCCTACACCCAAAGTATTACAGTGGGTGAAGAAGGCAGCTCACCACCACCTTCTCCAGGGAATTACAGATGGGAAGGTAATGATGGCCGAGAAAGTGTTGGCCACATCCCATCGATGAATGTACACATGGGAAACTCATGGACTGTTCATGTTCCCTTTCGATCCTCCACACAACCCACATTCCCATCTAATTCTGTGTCAGCAACAGATGTGGAAGCATTAGATTTTGTCCATCCATGAAATTCCTTTCTGAGTAGTTAGGGATCAAGCACTAATCCATTTACTACCGCTTAGTTTTCTGTCTGTCAGAGAATTCCCAATCCATGACAGTACATTCCCTCCAATACCACGAGTCAATTTTGCTTATCCTCCTCTTCATTTGAACTTTGCTGAAATGTTTCTGAAAATCCCAATAAACCATTCCTCCCTTGTGATCTACTCTGCTGTTTACAGCTAAAGAGGAAAACAATTCCAGCAGGGTTTGTGAAATGGAATTTTAATTTGAGAACAACATGCTTGGTGTGGATAGAAGATTGGCTGATTGGCAGAAGATAGAGAGTAGGTCTAAAGGGGTTATTTTCACGATGGGAACTGGTGATGAGGGGAACTCCACAAGGGTCAGTGTTGGGACTGCACTGTATAACAGTCTGAATGAAGGATGTGAAGGAGCACGAGAAATAGGTTTCCCAGAAAGATCCTAGTGATGAAATGCTTCCCATATGAGGAGCAGTTGAATTCTCTGTGTCTGCACTTGATGAAGTTTGGGAGGATCTCTTTCAAACTTACAGAATACTGAGGGGCTTGGATGGAGTGGACGGGGGGAAGATGTTTCCACTAGTAGGAGAGACTAGGGCCCAAGGGCACAGCTTCAGTGTGAAGGAACTACCCTTTAGAATGGAGATGTGGAGTAATTTATTCAGCCAAAGGGTGACGAATCTGTGGAACTCACTGCCTCATGGGGCTGTGGAGGTGAGTAAATCAGTGTATTTAACTCAGAGATAGATAGGTTCTTGATGAGTAAGGAGATCAAGGGTGACAGGGAGGAGGCGAGAGAATGGGGTTCAGAAACAATTCAGCCAGAATCAAATGGTATGGCAGACGTGATGGACCGAATGGCCTAATCCAATCCTCGATATGATGGTTTTATGGACGGTGCTCATTCCATAGGTTTCTAAGCGTGCAGTTAGCAATTCTGGCACATTGTTTACCATACATTCCAACACCTTCCTGATTATTACCATCACCTCTTGGCTTCGGATTGACTGCAGAAAGCTACACCACGACGTATCTTGGAAATCCTTGCGTATAAATCTCAGAAAGGTGGCATACAGGGCCAGCAAGACATAGAGGATGTAAATGGAATGCTGGCCCTGATTCCAAAGAGAATGGAGAATATAAATAGGGAAGGATTGTAACAACTTTAGAGGACTCCAATCAGCCCACACTGAGAATACTGTAAATCAGGTTTGGTCCCCTATCTGGAGGGAAATGTTCTTACATTGAAGGCAGCCCAGTGAATATTCACCAGACTGATCCTCAAAATGGAGGCATATTAATGAGAAGAGGTGGGGAAGGTTGAACTTAAACTAATTAGAATTTAGAAAATAAAGCAAATTTATTGATAAATTGAACATTCTTGTGTTCTTACAGGGTCAGTACTGAGACGTTGTTTCATTGAGCAAGGATCTATAACCAGAGATAAAAAAGAAAGCATGCATTACAGAAGGTTACAGAGAAATGCAGGATTGGAGAGATTGAAGGATGTTACAGAGTTCGGGTGGTTAGAGATCAAGTATGTTGTTGAGAAGAAAAATATCACGTAGATGTACAGGGTAATCAGTCCTGTAGGAGTTACAAAGAGAGGGATGAATATAGGGACTATAAATTACACAGATGGGGTAGTATTTGGAGCTACAGGAGATCGAGTCTGGGAGGGTTGTTGGGACTGGAGATTATTGAGATATGGGTGATAGTTAGAGCGACAGGTGTTTTTAGATGAAGGGAAGATTGGATGGACTTGTGATTACACAGATATGGATGTTAGTCGCAGTTGCAGGACTTACAGAAGTAGAGACGGTTGTAGGGACTGGAGAGTACACAGATAGCGATGGTGGTTGGAGCTGCGGGCGTTCATAGAGATCGGGAGGATTGTTGGGGCTGGGGATTACACTGATATGGACAGTAGTTGGAATCAGTGAGATTGGCAGGATGAAAGGTGCTGGATCAGGTCAGAGCCAAGGATAATTGCAGGGATTGGAGGAACCAGAGATGCTGAGGATTGTCTGGCTGCAGGAGTTCAGAGAGTTAGTGAGGGCTGTGAAGTCAGGGTTCATGATTTCCATCAGTTACACAGAGATGTGGAGGCTGTTCTGGAGGAGGTTACAGAAATCTACAGGGTTGGAGATGTTGGAAGATACCTCCATCCTTCACGCTCTCTGTCTGTATTCCTGATGAAGGGCTTTTGCCTGAAAAGTCGAATATACTGCTCCTCGGATGCTGCCTGAACTGCTGTGCTTTTCCAGCACCATTCTAATCTAGATGTTGGAAAATATGACAACGACAGCGAGTTGTAGTACTTGAGGAGGTTACAGGACAGGATGCATTGAGGAGTTGGAGGCTGCAACAGGTATTTCATGTGCTGCAGGGGATCAATATCCTTTCATCGATCAGGAGGATTGGAAGTTTTGGAGATAAAGAACGAGAATTGCAGACACTGAAGACTATCACAGAATTAGGGAGTAACATATGAGTTAGAGGAGCTATAACATGAGATAAGCTGTATTCAATGGAGTCAGGCAAGACACAGGGAGATCTGAAGGGATTACAGTTGCTGAAATGGATAGCAAGACTTCTCATTGTCAGATGAGGGTAGTTTACGCAGACTGGGGGTATTTTATGGAATGATGCTATTTACAGAGATTGAGAGAGTGGATAGAATTGAGCACCGAACAGAGATATGGAAGGCTGTAGTGAGGGAAAACATTTACTGATGTCGGATGTTGTGTTTCTGGAGGTTATATCGATGTGGGAAGGCTGGAGAGTCTGGCAGAGCTCACAGACAGGAACAGCAATAAGGCCTGAAGACACTAACACAGATCGGGAGAATTGCACAAACTGGAAGAGGTTACCGCCGTATGGAGGGCTGTCGGCAAGGGTGACATTTACACAGATAGAGCTGCAAGAGCTGAAGAAAGTTATGGAGATTCTAGAGGAGCTTATATTGACAGGGTGGGTGGTAGCGATGGGAGAAAGTTACATAGATAGTGAAGCGCTTCTGTGCTGCTTCCTCCGGCATTTCTCGTGGCCTGTCTCTGCCGCTTCCGGTTGTCAGTTCCAACTGTCCGCTGTAGTGGGCGGTATATTGGGTCCAGGTCGATGTGTTTGTTGATAGTCTATTGATGAGTGCCATGCCATTCACTGGCTGTTCTCTGTTTGGCTTGCCCTATAATGGTAGTGTTGTCACAGTCGAATTCATGTTGCTTGAGATCTGTGTGTGTTGCTACTAAGGATAGCTGGTCGTGTCATTTCGTGGCTAGTTGGTGTTCATGTATACGGATCGTTAGCTGTCTCCCTGTTTGTCCAATGTAGTGCTTTGTGCAGTCCTTGCATGGGATTTTGTACACTACATTGGTTTTGCTCATGTTGGGTATCGGGTCCTTCGTTCTGGTGTTGTCTGAGAGTGGCTGTTGGTTTGTGTGCTGTTATGATTCCTAGTGGTTGCAGTAGTCTGGCTGTCAGTTCGGAAATGCTCCTTATGTATGGTAGTGTGACTAGTCATTTGGGTTGCGGCATGTCCTCGTTCCGTTGTCTTTCCCTTAGGCATCTGTTGATGAAATTGCGGAGGTGTCCGTTTTTGGCGAATATCTTGTGTAGGTGTTCCTCTTCCTCTTTTTGCAGTTCTGGTATGGTGCAGTGTGTTGTGGCCCTTTTGAATACTGTCTTGATGCAACTTCGTTTGTGTATGTTGGGGTGGTTGCTTTCATAGTTTAGGACTTGGTCTGTGTGTGTGGCTTTCCTCTAAACCTTTGTGGTGAATTCTCCGTTCGGTGTTCTCTGTACCATCACGTTTAGGAATGGGAGTTGGTTGTCCTTTTCTTCCTCTCTAGTGAATAGGATTCCTGTGAGTGTGGCGTTGATGATCTGGTGTGTGTTCTCTATTTCTGTGTTTTTAATTATTACAAAGGTGTCATCCACATATCTGACCCAGAGTTTGTGTTGAATTTGCGGTAAGACTGTTTGTTCTAACTTTTCCATAACTGCTTCTGCTATGAGTCCAGAGATCGGTGAGCCCATGGGTGTTCCGTTGATTTGTTCGTACATCTGGTTGTTGAATGTGGAGTGTGTTGTGAAGCACAGGTCCAGTCGTTTAAGTATGCCGTCTTTGTTGATAGGTTCAACATCCTGTTGTCTGTTATGTTTGTCCAGTAGGTTGGCTATTGTTTCTCTGGGTAGGGTTTTGTCGATAGAGGTGAACCGTGCAGTTACATCGAATGAAACCATAGTTTCATCCTTGTCTATGTGTATATTTCTGATGATGTTCAAGAATTCCTGTGTCGATTGTATAGATTGTCTGGATCCGTTAATCAGGTGTTCCGTTTCTGCTGTTGTTCTTTAGCCCGTTCGTGTGATGGTGTCCCTGGTAGTGATACTATGGGTCTGAGTGGGATGTCTGGTTTGTGTGCTTTGGTTAGTCCATAGAATCTGGGGGTGTTGTTGCTTTCAGGTTTCATTTTTTGTAGGTCAGACCTGGTTATCTGTCCGTTTATTGTAGGTTCCTCAGTGTATTGTTTATCCTATTGGTGAGCTGTGGGGTGGGGTCAAAGTCCCTCTTTTGGTTGGTGTTGGTATCTGCAAGTAGTTGTTGTGCTTTTTGGATGTACTCTGCTTTGTCCAGGATGACCGTCATTCTGCCTTTGTCTACTGGTAGTATGATTATGTTCTTATCGTTTCTTCGTGATTTTAGGGCTTCCCTCTCTTCGATGTTGAGGTTATGTGTTTGTCTTTTTCTTGTTATCCGCGGTACGATACGTTGTTTCACTGTTTGTTGTGTCTCTTCAGTCAGTCCATTGTTCCTGAGTGTGCATTCTAGTGCTGCTCGGATGTCTGCTGTATTGGCATACCTGTGGTTGTAGTTGAGTCCCTTGGCCAGTATTGTTCTTTCCGTGTCTGTGAGCTGTCTGTGGGAGAGGTTTTTAGCCCAGGTGTGTGTTGTGGTGTCCACTAAGTTGTGTGTTAGTTTGGCCATTTTTTTTAGTGCCTTTTTTTGCGGTGTGTTGTCCTGTTCTGTCCTATGGTAACGGCCTGTTCTATGGTCCAGGTCCATTCCTGATTGGTGGTTTTCGAAATTAACGATTTTTGGCGCTCAATTTACTGTCTGTATTTGTGTAGTCTGTTGTGATCATCTGTAATCATTACCTGGATCATCCTGAATCCATTCTGCCTGGCTGTGTCCCTGGCTGGTGGATTGTTGACTGGTGGTCTGTATCTGACCCATGGTGGAAGGATTCGATTCTTTCGGCATTCATGCAGGAACCGGAGTTGTTCGTATGTGGCGCTTAGGTGGTTGGCACAGGATTCCCATTTCCTGGCTTGTCTTAGCGTCTCTCGCCAGTAGGTGTTCAAAGTTTGCGAGAAGATTTGTAGCTCGGGTGCTCGTTGTTGTGGTTCTGTTCACCGAGCTGGGAATTTGTCTTTCAAACGTTTCGTCCCCTGTCTAGGTGACATCCTCAGTGCTTGGGAGCCTTCTGTGAATCGCTTCTGTCTTGCTTCCTCCGGCATTTATAGTGGCCTGTCTCTGCCACTTCCGGTTGTCAGTTCCAGCTGTCCGCTGTAGTGGCCGGTATATTTGGTCCAGGTTAATGTGTTTTTTAATAGAGTCAGTGGGTGAGTGCCATGCCTCTAGGAATTCCCTGGCTGTTCTCTGTTTTGCTTGCCCTGTAAGGGTAGTGTTGTCCCAGTCGAATTCATGTGGCTTGAGATCTGTGTGTGTGGCTACTAAGGATAGCTGGTCGTGTCGTTTTGTGGCTAGTTGATGTTCATGGATACGGATCGTTAGCTGTCTTCCTGTTTGTCCTATGTTGTGTTTTGTGCAGTCCTTGCATGAGATTTTGTACACTACATGTTTTTGCTCATGTTGGTTATCGGGTCCTTCATTCTGGTGAGTTGTTGTCTGAGAGTGGCTGTTGGTTTGTGTGCTGTTATGAGTCCTAGTGGTCGCAGTAGTCTGGCTGTCAGTTCGGAAATGCTCCGGATGTATGGTAGTTTGGGTAGTCCTTTGGGTTGTGGCATGTCCTCGTTCCATTGTCTTTCCCTTCGGCATCTGTGATGAAATTGCACGGGTGTCCGTTTTTGGTGAATACCTTGTTTAGGTGTTCCTCTTCCTCTTTTTGCAGTTCTGGTATGGTGCAGTGTGTTGTGGCCCTTTTGAATACTGTCTTGATGCAACTTCGTTTGTGTGTGTTGGGGTGGTTGCTTTCATAGTTTAGGACTTGGTCTGTGTGTGACTTTCCTCTAAACCTTTGTGGTGAATTCTCCGTTCGGTGTTCTCTGTACCATCACGTCTAGGAATGGGAGTTGGTTGTCCTTTTCTTCCTCTTTAGTGAATCGGATTCCTGTCAGTGTGGCGTTGATGATCTGGTGTGTGTTCTCTATTTCTGTGTTTTTAGTTATTGCAAAGGTGTCATCCACATATCTGACCTAGACGTGATGGTACAGAGAACACCGAACGGAGGACAGCCAGTTAAGTCCTAGAGGCATGGCACTCTATCAACACACATATCGACCTGGACCCAATGTACCGGCCACTACAACGGACAGCTGGAACTGACAACCGGAAGCGGCAGAGACAGGCCACTATAAATGCCGGAGGAAGCAGCACAGTAGCGCTTCACAGGAGGCGCCCAAGCACTGAGGATGTCACCTAAACAGGGGACGAAACGTTTGCAAGACAAATTCCCAGCTCGGCGAACAGAACCACAACAACGAGCATCCGAGCTACAAATCTTCTCCCAAACTTTGAATAGATAGTGAGTCTTGTCGGAACTGGATTGGGAGAGTCACAGGTATTGGACTGGGTTCTTCATAGAGGGAATACCGCAGGGACATGAGAGGATTGCACATATGAGGAGGATTGTGTGCTCTCCACAGTTTCCGATTGTTTCAGAAAGAGGTTACAATGATAAGGAGAGATGTTGGCGCTGTCAGAATTTACAGAGATTTGGAGGGTTGGAGCTGTTTATTCGTTAGAGAGATATTTTTAGGGTCAGCAATATGGAACGCAGAGGGAGAGTTTAGATTTTATTAAATTCCCTATCTGTGCAAACGGCACTTCAGCCCAACAAGTCAATACCAACTCTCCAAAGAGTAGTTCCCCCAGGCCTATTTTCCTCTGACTATTGCACCTAACGCTCTGGTCAGTTTATAATGGCCAATTGACCTCACCTGCACATCTTTGGACTGTCGGATGAAACCCATGTAGACATGGAGAGAATGTGCCAACTCCACACAGACAGTCACCCGAGGCTGGAATTGAACTTGCGTCTCTGGCGCGGTGACGTAGCAGTACTCACCACTGAACCACCCTAAACTGCAGAGCTACACAAAGAGAGTGTGTTGGAGGTGCCGGGTGAAGCACATCGACATGGGAAGTGTTGTTGCAGCTCGAAAAGGGTCTGGAGGTGTTTACACAGATAAGGAGGTCGGTAGGCTTTGGAGACTGTTACAGAGATCATGTGGTTCTGTAGGCCAGGAGGCAGGAGTATGATCTGGCCTGCAGAATGTTACAGTGATATCATGTTCTCCTGTGGCTAGAGGAAGGTACACAGGTGGGCATTTTGGTCCAGTTTGGAGGATTTTGCAGAGACAAGGTGGAATGTAGTTATTCCGAAAATCTACAGGAATAGGGATTATTGTACTGCGAGCAGGATGAGCTCATTGGGATTGGGCATGTTAGCGAGACTGGAGCAATTTACAAATAGGGAGATTCGTCAGCATTGGAGTAGGTTTCAAATATACAGCAGGATTCTTGGCGGGGTGGAGGTTGCAGAAATAGGAACTTTTCTGGGAATTACAATCATTCAAGACACTGGTGCAGATGATTTGTACCTAAAGGTGTGTTTCCTGCGGTATGACTCTATCACATGGCAAGAGATGTGTGAGAATGGAAATATGGAACATAAAGATCCCAGATTTCAAAACCATCTCCTTGAGGGAGGCCTCCTTTCCCCTCAGTTGTCCTGATCCTCACTAAGGCTGGCCAGAATTACTAACTCTGAGCTTCCTATATTGTCAGAGGAAGGCTCAGAACTGCAGAGATGAAATTAAACAAGAAAGTGGAGATTGAGCCTGAGACCTTTATGCTCTGTGTTTGCACTTCAACACTGCATCTGTCATGTCTTCCAGACCCAACTTCGATCCCTTAAATTCGCTCTGCTCTGTGCACTATGAGTGATCTTACCTCGCTACAGGGTTTATTGAAGACTCCAGATCTTCCTGCCCTCTGGCTGACCAATTGCATTCAATAAGATGATGAATGATACACCCAGCAGTTGGGAGGTTTATTGAGTCAATAACGGCCTGAAGACACGTAGGAGACAGAGAAATAGACAAAATGGGAAATTAGACTGATACAGTGAGGGTCACACAGGGAGAATGGCACTGAGTACCATAAAGATCTGGAAAATCCCAGTCTCCATTCCTGGTCGTGTTGCCTCATCTCCCTGGATTGGAGAATTCTGTTGGCTCAGGTTCTGGAGTAGCTGCAAAAGGTGCAGTCACCGGCAGCAATTAGACCTATGGAGAGATACTGAGTGATATCACCCGAGTGCCGGAATTTATCAGAATCAAACCACAGTCAGGAAAAAGAGATTTGATTCATGGTGCACTGGGATCAGGACTTAGGGATGAGGGAGATATCAGTGGGACAGGCAATAGCCTAGTGTTACTCTCACTAGCCTGTTCATCTAGAATTTAATGCCAGTGACAGGGATACGCATGTGAATGCTCAATATCCTTTCAGAAAAGAACTCTATTATAAGCAGCTGGTCTGACCCACATATGGCTTCACACCCAGAGCAATGGGGTTGACTCTAAATTGCCCACTGTAATGGTCTAGCAAGGCACTCAGCTCAAGGGCAGCTCGGGGGTGGACATGAAATGCTGGCCAGCCAGAGACAGCAACATCCTACGAGTGAATTAAAAATAACCCTGCTGGGAGTAGTGTCTTGGCCAATCATCTCGGTACATTTATGGACAGAGCTTTAAGCTGTCATGGAGGATGCAGGACAGGGTTCAGTTGAAAGGAGCTTTCCACATCCAAAGATGACACATCGGAACAGCATGGGGATGTGGCTGAAGACAAGCAGAAAGGAACAGGATGGGACAGAGTTTAACTAAAACTGTACATCAGTAAAACGGTTTGTGACAGGGCATTGTTGGAAAACGTTAATTATAATATTCATTTTTTGGAATGGACAAAGTGCCGCATTACAATATATGGACTCGTGACACAGACAAATGAGATTTAATCAGCAGAGAGACATGGTTACATGATGAACAGAAGATTGAACATAAATATTCAATGGTATAAAACTGTGTGGAGACTCAGGCAGAATGGACTTCAGGATGGGTATCCTTGACAGTAAGGCGTAATAAAAGGTTTTACAAAGAAAGCATTTGGCCTCAGATTATGCAATTGAATAAACCTGAATGCAAATTCTGGGCAATCCGTGTCAAAAACACAAGTAACAGAACAATTTTTTAAAAGCCGCCTTACAGCATTTCATTGCTCATCACTGCATTCAACAGAAATTCATTGGACTTTGTAAAAACGGCACTGTGGTAATTTGGGGAGACTACAACCTTTGTATAATCTGGGACAGTCACACTGGCAAGAGTGATATTCTCCGAACTCCTCTTCGCGTGTTCCTGTAATTGATGTTTTTACATAACAAATTGTGCAAATGGCTCGTGTTATAACTATCTCAGAATGAACATTGGTTGATGAAGCTGAGTGAGGGAGTGATGTCACACTGAGCGATCCTCTGGGAATTTGTAGCATAGTGGAATTCAAAGAGAATATGATTTTTTAAATTGACCATAAAGAACACCCGACAATCAGAAACAAAGCCAATTACATGGGTTTGAGAGGAGAACTGACCAGGTTAAACATAGTAAACAGACTTAAATGTATGACAGTAAATGAACAGCGGAAAACATTTGGAGTCAATCAGTCATAGAGGCATACAGCACGCAAACAGACCCTTCGGTCTGACTCGTCCATGCCACCCAGATATCTGAACCCAATCTCATCCCAGATGCCAGTACTTGTCCCATATCCCTCTAAACTCGTCCTACTCATATACCCATGCAGCTATCTTTTAAATGCTGTAATTGTATCAATCTGCACCACCTCCTCTGGCAGCACATTCCACACACGCACCACCCTCTGCATGAAAACATTACCCCTCAGGTCGATTTTATATTTTTCCCATATCACCTTTAACCGATGTTTTCTACTTCGGGACTCCCACCACAGGGAAAAGACCTATCCTATCCATGACCCTCATGATTTTATAAAGCACTATAATGTCACCCCTCAGCCTCTGACGCTCATGGGAAAACAGCACCAGCCTGTTCAGCCTCTCCTGATATTTCCAATTCCCAACCCTGGTAACATCCATGTAATTCTTTTCTGAACCACTTGAAGTTTCACAACATCCTTCTGAGAGGAAGGAGACCGGAATTACACGCAATAACCAATGTACTGTACAGCACATTGGTCTAACCAATGTACTGTACAGCCGCAACATGACATCCCAACTCCTGCAATCAACACTCTGACCAATAAAGTAAAGCATACCAAACGCTTTCTTTTCTACTCTACTTTCATGGGGCTATGAACTTGCATTCCAAGGTCCCTGTTCAGCAAAACTCCCCAAGAACTTACCATTAAGTGTATAATTCCTGCGAAGGTTTGCTTTTCCAAAATGCAGCACCTCACATTTATCTAAATTAAACTCCATCTGTCACTTGTCAGCACATTGGCCCATCTGATCCAGATCCCGTTGCAATCTGAGTTAACCTCTGCACTGCCCACTATACTTCCAATTTTGGTGTCATCTGAAAACTTGTTAATTGTACCACCTTTGTTTATACCCAAATCATTTATATAAATGACGAAAAGTAGTGGACACTGCACATACCCTTGTGACACGCCACTGGTCACGGCCTCCAGTCTGAAAAGCAACGCTCCACCACCACGCTCTGTCTTCTACCTTTGAGCCAGTTCTCTATCTCAATGTCTAGTTCTCCCTGCATTCCATTAGAGCTAACCTTGCTAACCAGTTTCCTATGGGGAACCTTGTCGAACGCCTTACTGAAGTCCATATTGATCACGTCCACCGCTCTGCTCTTATCAATCCTTTTGTTACCTTTACAAAAAGCTCAATCAAGTATGTGAGACATGATTTCCCACGCACAAAGACTTGTCGACACTCCCTTATCAGTTATTGCCTTACAAAATACATGTATATCCTGTCCTTCAGAATTCCCTGCAACAACTTGCCCACACCAATGTCAAGCTCACTCGTCTATAGTTCTCTGGCTTGTCCTTACCATCTTACTTAAACAGTGACACCACGTTAACTAACCTTCAGTCTTCCTGCAACTCACCTGTGACTATCAGCGATACAGATATCTCAGAGAGAGGCCCAGTAATCTCATCCCTAGCTTCACACAGAGTTCTCTGTACACATGATCAGGTCCTGGGGACTAATTCACATTTATGCGTTTCAAGACATCCAGCACATCCTCCTCTGATATGGACATCTTGAAGTAGTCACCATCTATTTCCCCACACTCGACATCTTCCACAACATTCTCCACAGTAAACACTGTTGCAAAATATACGTTTAGGACCTCTCCCATCTCCTTCTTTTCAACACAGAGGCTGCCTTGCTGATCTTTGAGGGGCTCTATTCTCTCCCTAATTACCCGTTTGTCCTGTAAGTACTTATAAAAGTTCTTTGGATTATCATTAACCCTATATACCAAAGCTAACTCATGTCCCCTTATTACCCTCATGACTTCCATCTAAAGTTTATTCCTACTGCCTTTCTACTCTAAGGATTCACTCGATTTCGGCTGTCTGTACCTGACATACGCTTCCTTCTTTTTCTAAACCAAACTCTCAATTTGTCTTGTTGTCCAGCATTCCCGATACCTACTAGCATTTCCTTTCACCCTGACATGAATACTATATACTGTCTCTGGACTGCCGTTATCTCATTTTGGAAGGCTTCCCAATTTCCAACGATAAAGGTTTCATTCTTTCAAAATGGACGCTATCCAATTCTTGCATGTCGCAAAACTGCCACTTAAAAGTAATGAAATAGTAAAGAACATTAAAAATGAAGGCTTTGATGAGGTGAGCTCTGGTGGGTCCTGTAGATCTGGAGGTGACCAGATGCATGGAGATTGCTTTGTAGCAAAGCAGCACCAGGTCAGTGTCAGGCACACAGACAGAATTGGCAAATAGGTTCACATCTGAAATCACATCTCCCAGCCTGGCAATCTGAAGCTGTGCTCACACATTCCAGTATCGGCCTAATAGTCCAATATATATATATATATTTTTAAAATGCGTCATTCAAATTGTTAAATCCTTCAGCTTCCAAATCCCATTCTAACTTGGTCCCATCCCACAGGTTCTAAGATTCCCGCTACCTCTAATTACGTCCCTTCCTAAATTTGTACCACTCTCCAGGTCGTGCAGCCCTTCCTACCTCCGGTACATGGCTCAGACTCTACAACTCTTACATCCTCTGCAATGTTTCCCAGCAGAGCACTGGAAGGTTATGGGAGTTGCAGAGATAGGGAGGGATATCAGGACAAGAGGGTTATGCAGATATGAGGTATTTTGCAGTGGCTAAAAGTGGTTTCTGTAGTTTTGCCTGTTCATACTCATAAAGGAGGTTACAGAGTTAAAGATAAGTCTAGACACTTGAAGAGGTTTCACGGTTGATGAGTGTTGTAGGACTGGAGAAAGCTACCAAGATAGGAAGGGTTTAAGATTGAAGGATCTGCAGAAAACCTTTACAGGGTTGTAGACAGGATTCTTGGGGTCCAGGTCCACACATCCATCAAAGTTGTCACCAAGTTGATAGGGTTGTGAAGGCGGCGTCTGGTGAATTGCCTTTCATTAGCAGGAGGATTGCGTTTAAGAGCCATGAGGTTATGCTGCAGCTCCATACATCCCTGGTTAGACCACACTTGGTATATTGTGTTCAGTTCTGTTTGCCTTCTTCCAGCAAAGATGTGGAAGCTTTAGAGAGCGTGCAGGGTGTACTTCTCAGGATTCTAGCTGGACTGGAGGGCAGGTGTTATGAAGAAAATTTGAGGGAGCTAGGGCGTTTCTCTTTGGAAAAACAATGCATTAGAGGTGACAGGATAGATGTGTACGGGATGAGGTGAGGCATAGATGGAGTGGATAGCCAGAGACGTTTAGCCATTTTCACAATGGGAAATTATGGCCGCAAAATTTGAAGGTGATTGCAGGAAGGTTCAGGGAGATGTCAAAGGTGGGTAGCGTAGAGGGCGTTTGGAATACATCGTCGGCAGTGACCAGCAGCGTCAGATACAGGAAGGATATTGAACTAACTCCTGGATAGGCATATGAATGATAGAGAAGTGAAGGGTATAAAAGGATGTTTAGGGTAGGAATAGAGCCAGTCAATGACAGAAGTGGGAAGTTGAGTGTGGACCCTGTAGAGATCGGAGAGGTGCTAAATTAACATTTCTCATTGGTGTGCACTCAGGAAAAGGAAGGTATTGCAGAGGAAAAGAATGAGGTACAAGATATTCGACTAGAAAGGATCGAAGTTAGTTACGAACATGTGTTATAAATTCTAGAAAGAGTGAAAGTAGACAAGTCCCCTGTGCCAGATGGGATTTATCCGAGGATTCTCGGGGAAGCTATGGAGGAGATAGCAGAGACCGTGTTTTTGATATTTGAGTCATCATTGACTACAGGTTTGGTACCAGAGGACCGGAGGTTTGCAAATGTTGTGCCCTTGTTCAAGAAGGTCAGCAGAGATGACCAAGGTAATTATAGATCAGCAAGCCTGACTTCCATTGGAGGAAAGGTTTTGGAAAGGATTATGAGAGATAAGATTTATACTCATCTAGCAAGCAACAATATGATTTCAGACAGTGAACATGGTTTGGTTAAGGGCAGGTCATGTTTCACAAACCTCATTGTTGTTTTTTGAGAAGGTGAACAAGCATGTAGATGAGGGTAGGGCAGTTGACGTGGCATACTTGGACTTCAGAAAACCCTTTGATAAGTTTCCACGTGGTTGGCTAATGGACAAAATGTAGAGGCATGGAATTGAGGGTGATTTAGAAATTTGAGTAGAAACTGGCTTTCTGAAAGAAGGCAGTGAGTGATGGTTGATGGAAAATATTCCGTCTGGAGTCCAGTTACTAGTGGTGTGCCTTAAGGATCTATTTTGGGACCACTGTTGTTTGTCAGTTTCATAAATGACTTAGACGGAGGCATAGGTGGATGGATTAGTAAATTTGCAAATGACACTAAAGTCGGTGGAGTAGTGGACTGTTTGGAATAATGTTACAGGTTGCAGAGGGACTTGGATAAACTGCAAAATTGGGCTGAGAGATGGCAAATGGAGTTCAATGCATCTAAATGTGAGGTGATGCACTTTGGCAAGAATAACAGGAAGGCAGAGTACTGGGTCAATGGAAAGAGTCTTGGTAGTGTGGATGTGCAGAGGGATCTTGGAGTCCATGTGCCTAGATCCCTGAAAGTTGCCACCCAGGTAGATGGTGCTGTTAAGAAGGCATACAGTGTGTTAGGTTTCATTGGTGGAGGAATTGAGTTCCAGAACCGCAATATCATGCTGCAACTGTACAAAACGCTGGTGCGGCCACGCATGGAATATTGTGGTTGGCCCATTACGAAAAAGGATGTGGAAGCATTTGAAAAGGTGCAGAGGATATTTACCAGGATGTTGCTTGGTCTGGATGGAAGGTCCTATTAGGAAAGGTTGAGAGACTTGGATCTGTTCTCATTGGAAAGAAGAAGGCTAAGGGGGGATTTGATACAGACATACAAGATGATCAGAGGATTAGATAGGGTAGAGAGTGAAAGACCTTGTCCTAGGATGATGACGTCAGCTTGTAGGAGAGGGCACAAATACAAATTGAGGGTTGATAGATAGAAGACAGATGTCAGACTCAAGTTCTGTACCCAGAGAGTGGTAAGGGCGTGGAATGCCCGACCTGCTAATGTCGTCAACTCAGCCACATTAGGGAGTTTTAAACAATCTTTTGGTAAGCACATGGATGACTTTGGGATAGTGTAGGGGGACGAGCTGAGAATAGTTCACATGTTGGCGCAACATCGAGGGCCGAAGGGTCTGTACTCTTCTATGTTTGAAATAGTCAGGGTTACAATGGCAGGAAGAGGTTTTGGGAAGCTGGAGAGGATGGGGTCTGAATGAAGAGACACAAATAGGAAGGGTTGCTAGGAATGTCAGAGGTTACAGAGACAGCGATGGTCTGATCTGGACCAGAAGATCCAGACTGGAACTGTTAAGGGGACTGGAGGTAACTTCACAGAGAGGGAGGGCCATAGATCCACAGGAGGTTGCAGAAATGTGGAGAGCTGGAGGGACTACAGGATTTCATGGAGATGGGGTAATTGGGGCATGGAGCAGTTTACAGGCATAAGGATGTTTGTAGGATGGGGCAGTTTGCACAGACACGAGTGTTTTAGTTGACTGGAGCAGATTACTGAGATAAAGTGCGTAGTGTAGACTAGAAGAACAAATAGATATATGGAGGAAAGTTATGATCGAAGATGTTTGTAGACAGAGGAAGTCTTAGGATCGGGGGATTATTTAGGAATGGAGGGTGTGGAATCGGACAGATTTACCAGGAGATAAGGACAGTAATTTTGGTTGGAGACAGTTTCACAGATAAGGAAACATTAGTTGCCTCCTCCCGTTTGGTCAAAGTGGGAAGGGCTGCGGCGCGGGGAGGGGGGTGGTACCGATTACTCAGATAAGGGTGTAACAGCTAGAGATGAGTCGATGGAAGGAGAGACTACAGAAGTTCACATTGACAGAGTGTGGGCTTGCAACAGGAGGATTTCACACAGATAGTGAATTTTGCAGAAAATGTATTTGGACAGTCACAGACATTGGAGTGGGTTCTAAGATCGGGAATGCTGCCGGGACCTGGGAGGATGGTAGGGTCTTCACAGATTGATCGTGTCTTTAGGACTGGAAGAAGATACGGATAGCCTAATCTTAATGTATGCCATCTTCTTCTTCCTGAAGAGAGGCTCAATATCCCTCATCAGCCAGGGATCCCTGAACCTGCCAGCGTTTCCCTTTACCCTAACAAAGACATATTGGCCCTGGATTCTTGAGAACACACTTTGAAAAGCCTCCCGTTTGCCAGTCGTTCCTTTTCAAATAAAACAGACTCACCCCCAATCGATGAGAGCATGCTGTGGACGAGCCTGTGTTGGACTGGGGTGGGCAAAGTTAAAAATCACACAACACGAGGTTAGAGTCCACCAGGTTTATTCGGAGGCACTAGGTTTTAGAGCACGGCTTCATCAGTGGTTGTGCAGCACAATCATAAGGCTCAGAATTTCTCGGAACAGGAATGCAGTGTCATGCAATGTAATATCAAACAAATTTAGATGAAGCCTTTCATCTTTTAGAATGATCACTAGAGCTACCAACGCTAGTGCTTTCAAATAAACCTGTTGGAGTAAATCCTGGTGTTTGGTGATTTTTAACTTGACCCAATCGAGCTCTGCTGCATCCTGCTGAATGGCCCCAAAACTGGCTTCACTCCAGTTTAGCACCTTAATCTATGGACCTGCCTGATTTTTTTCCCCCATAACTATGTTAAAACTCAGACAGTTGTGGTCACTGTACCCAAAGAGTTCTCCGACTGACACTTCAGTCACTGGCCTAACCTTGTTTTCTGAGGGGAGGTCCCGTGTTGCACCCGCCAGAGAAGAGTTAGGCCCTCTACATCTTGATTTAGGAAACTTTCTTGAACACCTTTGACAAATTCCACCCCATACGTTCCATTACATTCTGGGTGGCACTGTCAATATAGGGAAAAATAAAATCTCCAACCAAAACTACTTCATTATTCCAAAAGATATCTGCAATCTCTCTACACATCTGCACCTCTAGTATTCGAAGGTTGTTGGTTGTACATAATGCAGTCCCAATAGAGTTAACAACGCCTCCTTCTTTCTAACTTCTAACCATATGATCTCATTTGATGACCCCTAAAGAGCATCCTCTCTGAGCACTGTTGTTATGCCCTCCCTTTTCAAAAGGACAACTCCCACTCCTTACTTACTTGTCCTTCAGTCACGCCTTAGCTTCTGTATCCTGGAACTCTGAAAGGGATCGATGGTCCCTCTCTTATTCAGACTCCCTGCCAAACTAGTTGAAATCCTCCCTGGTAACACTAGCAAATCTCCCTGCAAGGATTCTGGTGCCCCTCTGGTTCAAGTCCAACTCATCCCTCTTGTACAGGTCACTTCTACCCCAGAAGAGACCCCAATGATCCAAGCACTGAAAACCCTGTCCCAGACACCAGCTCCTCAGCCACACATCCAGCTGACCTATTTTTCTATGTCTTTCCTCACTGGCATGTGGCACTGGGAGTACTCTGGAGATCACTACCCTTGAGGTCCCGCTTTAAACGTCTAACCTCATGCCCGATGCACATATCACAGTATCCCATTCCCTTTGTCTACCTCTGGTATGTGGACTGATGTGCACAATGACCTCTGGCTGTTCACCCTCCTCTTCATAATGTTCAGTAACGAATCAGAAATATCCTTGACCCTGGTACCCGGGAGGCAGCACACCATCCTGGGGTCTCTTCTGCAGCCACACAGTTTCCTGTCTGTCCCCTTCACAACTGAGTCTGCTGTCAGTATTGCTATCACTACACAAAGACTGGGAGAAACTAACTGCAATTGGGTCTATATTAGGAATGTGGGAGTATTTTAAACTGATGAAGTGAAAACTCAGGGCCAGTGTGTTCCTTGAAGAGTGAAGAGTGAACAGTAACGGCTGCATTTCCAGCGAATACTGATCAAGTGATATCGAGAGTTTGATAAAGAAATTATAGCGCGATGAAAACAGGTGAAGCCCTACGCAAATATAGAGAGGGCAGGGGATTGTAGAAAATGAGTGAGAAACAAAAGTCATGATGGCAGATATGATTGAGGAAAACCACAAGGTATTTTACCAGTAGTGTTAAAGTAAGAGAATTCCCAGCGAAAGAGTGGGGTCTGTTAGAAACCAAAGAAACATTTTGTACATGGAGTCAGAGGAAGTAGGTGAGGTTTTCAATGAATACTTCCCATCTATATTCACATTGGAGAAAGGCATTGTAGCCGGGGATTTCAGTTGGGATGGTGAGGTTCGAGAACATGTGAGGATCAATAAGGAGGAGGTATTAAATGTTTTCACAGGCATAAAGATGGGGAAATCCAAAATGCCCAATGAAATTAATCCCAGGATGCTGTGGGAGGGAAGGAAGGAGATTGCTGGGGCCCTGGTGGATATATGTAATGCTTTGCTGGCCACAGGTGAAGTGCTGAATTACTGGAGGATTGATAATGTGATTCCTCTGTTCAAGAAGGGCAGTAGGGATAGGCCAGGTAATTACAGAGCAGATACTCTGACAGCAGGGTGAGGGATATTATTGGAAACAATTCTGAGGGACATAATGAATCAATAATTGAAAGGCAGGGATAGATTAAGAATAGTCAGCATTGATTTAGTCAAGGAAGATTCTGTCTGATGAATTCAGCTGAGTTTTCTTTGAAATTACTATTGGAAATATCGATGAGGGCTGTGCAGATGATGTGAGTTCCATAGAGTTCAGAGAGGCCTTTGACAAGGTCCCACATGGAAGGCTGGCAAATGGGTTCCAAAACTGGTGGAATATTGTTTTTGTGGTTGAAGTTCTTTCGACAGTGGGTGTACCACAGGTATCTGTACAGCAACGATTGCTGTAGATTATGTACATTAATAACTCAGACGTGAAAGCAGAAAGTATCATTAGTAAGTTTGCAGATGACATGAAAGGTGAGGGTGTTTTCCACATTGAGGGGGATGTTCTCAGGCTACAGTCTGAAGGTTGACGCTGGGACAGAATTTCAAGAGAGTCATTTAAATTGACAAGACAGGCAAGAGCACAGCAAGCAATGAGGGAAAACTGATCAATTAAGCTGCATTTACTTTGATGTAAAAGGCCTAACAGGTTATACAGATGAACGCACAGCATGGATGGGAACATGGGAATGGGAAATCACTGGAATTACAGAAACACTGCTGAAGGAGGGACTGGACTCGCAGCTCAATGTTCCAGGGAAGAGATGCTTAAGGGAGGATAGAAGAGGAGGAAGAGAGGCGGGTGACTGGAGTCTTTGATCAGTGAAAACATCACTGCAGCAGTGAGAGACGATTTTCCTGGAGAATGCCCAGTGAAGCTATATTAGTGGAACGGAGAAAAAGAATGAATCATCACTTTGAAATGACTGTATTACAGGCCCCCCAATAGTAAATGGGAAATCGAGCAACACGTATATCAGAAGATCTCAAATATCTGTAAGAATGACAGGGTTGTAATAGTCGGGGATTTTAACTTTCTTAACCTGGACTGGGACTGTCACAATGTTCACAGCTTGACGTTGTCTATCCTGACTTCAGCAAGGCCTTTGACAGGGTTTAGCGTGGTGCATTGTTAGGTAAGGTTAGATCGCATGGGATCAGGGAGAACAAGACAAACGGACACAAAATTGGCTTGACACTAGGTGACAGAGGATCGTGGGAGAGGGTTGTTGTGCAGACTGGGGGCCTGTGACCAGTGGTGTGCATTAGGATTAGTGCAGAGTCAACACATGTGCATTATTGACATAAGCAAGAACATAGAAATCATTGTGAGTAAGTTTGTGTATAGTAAAATAAGTGTTATAGTGGGCAGCAAATAAGGTTATCGAAGGGGCTCTTGACCAACTGGGTCAAGGAATGAAAAATGGATTTTAATTGAGGTAATGGATTTTGTTAAGACAAACCGTGGAATATTAACATAATTAATGGTAGGGCCCTGGACAGTGTTGTCAAACACAGAGAGACCGAGGGGCGCAGTTACATTGTTCCTTGGAAGTGGCATCACATGTGGATAGGAAGGGGAAAGCAGCATTAGGCTCACTTGCCCTTATGGGTCAGAACATTGAGTACATGAGTTGGAACATCATCATGTGACTGTACAAGGCATTACTGGGTCTCCAGGTGGAGTATTGCGTAGAATTCTGATCCTCCTGCTTTTGGAAGCATTTTCTGAAACTGTAAATGGAGCAAAGATTGATGAAGATGTTATGATACTGGAAAGTTTGACAGAATCGGAGAGGCTGGATAAGCTGGAAAGTAAAACAGAAAAATGAGGAAGCTTTGGCAGATAGGGTTAAAGAGAATCGAAAAGGAATCTACAGCATACAAGTACAAAAAGCAACTAATAGACAATAGAGCCCCTCAAAGTTCAGTGAGGCCATCTATGTGTGGAACCACAGGAGATGGACGAGAGCTGAAATGAATATTTCATGTCAGAACGTACTGTGGATAAAAACTAGTACACAAAGGGAAAGAAACAGTGATGGCTTGAAAAGTGTCCCCATTACATAGGAGTTGTGTGCTGGAGGTCTTAGACCACAAAGGTAGAGAAAGCCCTAGGTCCTGACAAGAATATCGCATAACATTGTGGCAAAGTCGCAACGGGGACCATGGCAGAGATATTTGTATCATTGTCCTTCGTATTTCCATTCGGGGTAGGTGGCTGAGGGGCGACCTTATAAAGGTTTATAAAAACATGAGGGGTATACGTAACGTGAATAGCTAAGGTCTCCACCACAGGGTAGGCGTGTCCATAGTCAGAGTGCATAAATATGTGTGAGAGAGTAAAAACTTGAAAGGGACCGGAAGAGAACATTTTCCATACACACGATGGTGCACATATTGAATGAGCTACCGGGGAAGTGATAGAGAAAAGTACAAGGACAACATGGAAAAGACATTTGAGCAGATACATGGGGAGGAGCTGGTCTGAAGGGATTTGGGTGAAATGCAGGGAAACGCGACTCGTTCAGCAACGGTGGTCAGCATCGACTAGTTGGATGGAAGTTTCTGTTTCCGTGGTGCGTGACTCTGTCTTCAGTTACTGGAGGAGGAGATTACGGAGATAATGCATGTTGTAGACACTGAAGCAAATGACAGCGAGAGGGATGATAGCCTGGAATGCAGATCATTTCAAATATGTGGAAGGACTAGAGGGAAGGGCGGAGGTTACACAGACAGGAACTCATGTAGGAGTTACAAATTATTGAAGACACTGGCCCACGAGACATGGTATATGTACAGTGTTGGAGACGGATTGCAGAGCAGAAAGATCCCAGGCAGCATTCCCACCCTCTCGTAGAATGCTTGTTTTCCCCTCTGTTGTCCTGATGCTCACGAAGACAGCACACGCCTGGACTGATAACTGTGACACTCCTGATGCTGTCTCAGTACAACAAAACTTACAGTAGGGACAGTGATTGAGCCTGAGGTGTGTCTGTAGCATGCTCCCCTTCCAGCACACTGCATCTATGTCATGTCTTGTTAGCTGATGTTTGGAACCTTCTTTTTGCGCTCTGCTCTGTGCAATGTGAGTGATCTCAACTCACTGCAGGATTTATTGAAGGCTACACATCTCCGTGGCCTTTGTATCTCTGGCTGACCAACCATCTTCAATGCGGTGACAGAAGATCCACCCAGCGGCTGGGAAGTCAGGACCTTCCTAAGTACCTACAGAACTCTGAGCAGTAATGAGTACACAGGGAGAATGGTACTGAGTCCCACAGAGATCTGTGAAATCCCAATTTCCATCAATGGACTGTACTGGTGTGTCTCTTTGGAGGGGATAATTCTATTGGCTCAGGATCTGGAGGAACTGCAAGAGCGACAGACGCTGACAAAGGCATCCATGAGACCCATACACTGAGGGATACCACATGGACGGAGGCTCAGTGATATCACTGGAGTGCAGGAAGGTATCAGGACAAATAATTGTATGGGATGAATGTGTTCTGCTTCATGAATGAGTAGCCTGCGAGCAGGCGAAGTGAGGGCCTAGTGGTGTTATTGCTAAAGCATGTATCCTAAACCGCAGCTAATGTTCAGGGGAGACAGGTTTGAATCCCACCATCAGAAATGGTGGAATTTGAAACTAATAATTGTAATTAACAATCCATAAATTAGTATAAAACCATTGCTGATGTACAAAAAACTGAAAAAAAAATCTTTTTGAGAAGGATATCTGCCCATCCTCACGCAGTCTGCCAAAAACACCTACAGCAAAGTGTTTCCCTCTCAATTACCCGCTGAAATGGCTGAGCAAGTTACTCAGCTCAAGAGCAACTAGGGCTGGGTAAGAAAGGCTGGTCAGGCAGAGACACCCAGATCCCATACCTGATTTAAAAAAAAATCCATTAGGATGGTTCCACTGGAACTGTGTTGGGACGAGTGTGCTGGCGAGTCCTGTCGGTAGGTTTCTGGACAGGGCTTTAAACTGACAGAGAGGATGCAGGGAAAGGGTTCAGGTGAAAGAAACTTTCCATATCCAAACAGAAAAGGTGACGCATTGGAACAGCATGGGGATGTGGCTGAAGACAAGCAGAAAGGAACAGGATGATACAAAGTTTAACTAAAACTGTACAGAGAAAGCATTTAGCCGCAGATCATGAAGTAGAGTCTGTCTGAATGCAAATTCTGGCTATTACTTGCCAAGGAGACTAGCAGCAGAACAGTTTTAGCCACCGAACAGCATTTCATTGTTCATCACTGCATTAAACTGGAAAACATTGGAATGTTTAATAAAGGCATTGTGAAAAGTTTGTGAAACTTTTATATTCGCATAATCTGGGACAATCACACTGACAAGAATGATATCGGAAGGAGAGTTCAAAAAGAGTTTTTTTTCAGTGTTTCTTTGAATAACACATTGTGCAACTGGCTAGGGATGTAACTATCTCAGAGCGAACGTTGCACTATGAGACTTCATGAATGAATAATGCCACCTGGCGAGATCCTCTTGGAAATTGTGATAAAGTGCAGTGTAAAAGAATATAAAGTTTTAAAGTGAATCACAGAAAGGACAAGCTATAACTAGAAACAAAAATAGCCAATTACATGAGTTGGAGAGGAGATCTGACCAAGGTAAACAGGTTAAACAGACTGAAATATGAGTCTGTAAATGAACAATGGAAAATATTTGGAGGAACAGTGTAAATCACTCAACAAAAGGACATTCCATTGACACAGTCAAAACGTCAGCAACAAGCTCACACCTGTCCCTCACTCAGGACAAAATGGATCATATGGGGCTGAGAAGATCATCAAAAAGTACTTAAAATCCTGAAGTGAGAGAGAGTTTTAGGAGTAAGTTTTAAAGGGATTGCAAAGGGTCTGCTAGCACGATGAGGGCAATGGGAAGAAGAATCATGGTTAGGGTTTAATGACACGATAGGAAAAGGGAGAGGTGAAAATGCTGGATTGGTGAGAGTGTTACAGAGAATGGTCAGGGCCTGAACGGTGTTACAAAGCCAGTACGGTTTGCTGCAGCTGGAGGTGTTTGCAGAGGTAGGGAGGGACATATGCATTTTTCTTTATTCATTCATGGGATGTGCGTATCACTGACCAGCATTCTTTGCCTCCACTGTTAATTACCCAGATGGTAGCTCAGAATAAGCCCTATTGCTGTGGGTCTGGGGTCTTATGTAGGCCAGACCAGGTAAGAATATCAGATTTTTTCCCCCAAAAGGACGTAAGCGAACCTGAAGAGATCTTCCTACCAATCACCAATGCTTTTATGGTGGCCCCACCAATGTCTTGTACAGCCACAAGTTGATTTCCCAACTCCTACTCTCAATGCTCTGGCCAATGAAGGTAACCATCCCAAACGCCTGCTTCCCCAGCCTGTGACGCCACTTTCAAAGAACTGTGTACATGTACCCCTGGGTCTCTGACTGACAATACCACCCAGGGTCCGAACATTAACTGTACAAGTCACAGCCTGGTTTCTTCACCAATATGGAACACTTCATATTTATCTTACTAAATTCCATCTGATATTCTTCAGCCCACTATCCCAGCAGTACTGTCCATTCAGTTGTATCATTGATAACCTTCTTCACTGTCTACTTCACCACCAATTTCAGTGTCACCCAAAGATTTACTTACCAGGAAACCAATACTCCCATCCAAACCATTTATCCAAATGACAAACAGTGAACCCACTATACCGCTGGTCACATGCCTCCAGTCATAAAAACAACATGTCTCCCATCACCCTCTGTCTCCGACCATCAAACCAATTTTGCATTCAGTTCACGAGCTCCTCCTGAATGCCATATCCTTTTACATTGATCTGAGCTTAATAACAAGTTTACCATCGGTACGTAGAACACAGAACAGTACAGCACAAGACCCTTTGGCCATGATGCCACGCCAATCTTTTATCCAACTGTAAAGTCAAAGTAACCTACAAACCCTTAATTTTATAATCATCCATGTGCCTATACAGAAGTATATTAAATGTCCCTAATGCATCTAATTTTTCTGCCACCGCTGGTAGTGAATTTCACTCACCCACCACTCTATATGTAACGAACCTATTTCTGAAATCTCCCCTTAAGCATCCGCCCTCACCCTTCTTCACTCCAATGAGAAAAGCCTTAGTTGCCTTAACCTTTCTTTATAAGGCATGCTCTCCAGTCCAGGCAGCATCTGGTAAATCTCCTCTTTCCCCTCTCTGAAGCTTCAACATCCTTCCGGGAACGAAGGGACCAGAACTGAACACAATATTTCAAGTGGGGTCCAACCAGGGCTCCATGGAGCTGAGGCATATCCTCACTGCTTTAAAACTCAATCCCCAAGCTAATGAAATCCAACACAATATGTTCCTTCTTAACAATCCTATCAACTTGGGTGACAATTTTGAGGGACCTATGGACTTGGAACCCAACATCCCTCTGTTCCTCCACACTGCCAAGGATCCTGCCTTTAAGCCTGCATTCTGCATTCCAATGCAATCTTCCAAAATGAATGACTTCACAGTTTTCCAGATTGAACTCCATCTGCCATCTCTCAGCCCAGCTCTGCATCCTGTCATTGTCCCATTGCAATCTACAACAACCCTCCACACTATCAGCCACTCCACCAAACTTCGTGTCATTGGCAAACTTACTAACCCATTCTTCGACTCACATATTCAAGTCATTCATAAAATCACAAACAGCAGAAGTCCTGTAACCTCTCCCTGCAGAAAACCACTGGTCACTGAGCTTGAGGACGAATGCTTTCTGTCTATCATCACCCTCTGTCTTCTATGAGCCAGTAATCCAGCATCCAGACAGACAGGTCTCCTGTATCCATGCCTCTGTACTTTCTGAATGAGCCATAAAGGGCTTTTGTCACATTCTTAAAGGATTCAATAAGACTTGTGAGGTATGACCTGCCCATTACAAAGCCATGCTGGCTATCACTAATCAAACTATGATTTTCCAAGGAATCATAAATCATGTCTCGGAATCCTCTCCAATAATCTGCACGCGACAAATATGAGACTGACAGTTCTGTAATTCTCAGGATTGTCCCTATTCCATTTCCTGAACAAGGGGATAACATTTGCCACCCTCCAACCATCTGGTACGACTCCAGTTGACAGTGAGGGCGAAATGTCATCGCCGGGTGCGCAGCGATCTCTTCCCTCGCTTCCTGTAGTAACTTTGGGCACATCCCGTCTGGTTCAGCGAACATATTTATCCTTAGGTTTTACGCAATGCTAAGCACATGCTCCTTCTTAACATCCAACTGTTCACATATATCAGTGCATTTCAAGCCGTCCTCACAAATGAAAATGCCCATCTCAGTAGTGAATACTGAAGCACAGTATGCATTAAGGACCTCCCCTAACTCCTGTGACTCCAGGGGCAAGTTCTTTCCACTCTCCCAGAGTATCCCACCCAGAAAAGTTCCTCCACCCTATTACTCTCCATTTGCCCCGACTAATGCGCCAAACCAACACATCCGTGAACACTATTGGTAACTTAGCATGGCTGAGTCACCAAACTGCCACATCTTTGGGCTGTAGGGAGAAGCCGCAGCACCCTGAGGAAACCCACGCAGACACAGGGAGAATGTGCAAACTCCAGACAGACAGTACTCTGAGGCTGGAATCGAAATGGAGTCCGTGATGCTATGAGATAGCAGTGCTAACTACTGAGCCATTATGCTGCTCGATGTTACTGTCTAGAAATCTGTCCGAACCTTGCTTCCTCAACCTTAAGTAAGCTTCCTTCGTCCTCTGACGTCATCTACCTCTTGGCCACTTCCTCGAAGTGTCAATTTTGTGAAACACGGTTTTCCACTCACAAAGCCATCGCTAATCAGCCCTTGTCTTTCCATGTTTCCATAGCTCCTTTCTCTCAGACTTCCCTCCACCAACTGCCCGACCACTGGGATGACTGTGCTGTAATTTCCTGGGTTTCCCTGCGGCACTGAAGAGATGGAACAGCATTAGCCGCCCCCCCAGTCTTCCAGTACCTCACTGTGTCTGTTGATAATATAAATATCTCTGTTAGGGACATTGCAATGTCTTCCCTCGCTTCCCACAATATTCTAGGATACACATAATGTGCAACTGAGGATTGATCTACCTTTATTTGTTTTAAGATTCCAGCACTTTCTTTTCTCTGCTGAAGATTCTTTCCAAGTATCATTATTTATTTCCCCAACCTTCTATGTCTTTCTCCAATGTAAATATTGACAAGACTATTTTGTCTAATATCTCACCCATCTCCTCTGGTTTCACACATAGGCGACTTTATTGATATTCAAGGGGCCATATTCTCTCCCAAGTTACTCATTAGCCCTTAATTAAACTTGTGTAAAGGCTTCTGATAATTCAAAAACACCATATCCCCCATACAACTACGCCCCTCCTACACCCTTACAATTCTGTCATTTTTTTATTCACACTAACAAATAAAATCCAACAGGCTCAAAAGCAAATTCTCTTTTATCAAATGTTTTTCTAAGTGGCCAGTTAATGTATATGGACATATCCTTTCTAACAATATCAGTATGCTCCCAACTTACTGTCAGGCTTACACTGTTTGGTTACCGAATGACAGCAGAAAGTGTTATGGGAGTTCTTGTTCATCAATCTGAAATAGGTAGCTTTCAGGGTCAGCAGGTAATAAAGAAGTTAAATCAAATGCTGGCATTTATTATAAAGGGAATGGAGTCAAAAAATAGGGAAGTCTAGCTAAAATTATGCAAGTTACAAGTCAGACCACACCTTTAATATAATGAACAGTGAGAGTGCCTGAAGGAAAGATATTGTAACATTGGAGGCCGTCCAGAGAAGGTTCTCTTGGTTGATCCTGGCAATAGAGGGATTTTCTAATGAAAAGAGGTTGAGTCAGTTGAGGTTGAACCCGTTGAAGTTTAGAAAATGAGAGGGAAACGGAATGAAACATGGAAGAGTCTGAGGGGCTCTGATCGGGCAGATGCTGGGAAGTTAGAAAATAGAAGAGTACAGCACAGCAACAGGCCATTCGGCCCGCCATGTCTGTGCTGTCCAAGATACTATTCTAACTCATACCATCTGCCTGCACATGGTCCATATCCCTCTGTTCTCTGCCTGTTCATGTTTCTGTATAAATCCCACTTCAAAACTTTACTCACATTTCTGCGTCTACGATATCCCTCGGAAACCTCCACTCTCTATGTAAAAAATAACTTGCCTCACACATCTCGTTTAAATTTTCTCTTTCTCACCTTAAACCTATTAGTTCTAGAATTTGAAGCTTACACATTGGAAAAGAGATTCAGACTATCCACATTATCTGTCCCTCTCCGAATGTTATATTCTTGTACCTGGTCGCCTGTCAGCCTCAGATACTCTCGCAAAACAATCCAACTTCATTTAATTCCCTCTTACACCTAATACATCCTTACAAAATACCTAACTCAGGCAACATGCTGATAAACCCCTTTTGCACCCTCTCCAAAGCCTCCACATCCTTCCTATTATATGGAGATGAGAACTGCACACAGTACTCCAAATGTGGGCAAACAAAGGTTTTATACATTTACAACATCAGATGCAAACCACTTTACCCAACATTGTGAAAAATGAAGGCCAGTGTTCCATTTGTTTTCCTTCTCATCTGAGACACTTCTGTTGCCATTTTCATGGAGTTACTAACTTGCACCAAAATCATTCTGCACATCAATATCTCTCAGTATCCAAACCTTTTTCTGGACTTTGACATCATCTCACACTTGTCCAGATGAAACTCAATTTGTCATTTCTCTGCATGTCTTTCCAACTGATCTGTAACCTCCTGAAACCTTGGATCTCCTTGCTCATTCAGCCCAACTCCACCAATTTTCATGTCATCTTCAAAAATTCTCTTTCTCACTTCCTTTCGGTTCATCTGTAACCAGAGGGCAGAAAATCCCGGCAAGGGCTCACCCATTCAAGATGGAGATGAGGAGGAATGCACATGATGACTTGGCCTCCACAGCATTCTGTAGCAATGCGTTACACAGGTTCAACACTCATTGGCTGAAGAAATTCCTCCCCTTCTCAGTTCTAAAGGAACGCCCCTTCACTCTCAGTCTATGCCTTCGGATTCTTGTCTGACCGTGTAGTGAAAACATCTTCACGACATTCACTTTTTCAAGGCCCCAGCAGTACTCTCTACTTTTCAAACAGATCCTACCCTCATTCTTCCAAATTCCATCGAGTACAAACCCAGACTCCTCAATTGCTCCTAAATTCCAAACCCTTCTTCATTCTTGTAAATCTCCTCTAGACTACCTCTCAGACCAGCACATTTTTCTTTTGCTAACGGGCCCAAAGCTGCAGCCAATATTCCAACTACAACCTGACCAATGCTTTGTACACCCTCCGCGATGCATTCATGGTTTTGTAAGTTAACCCTGTCGAAGTAAACGGAAATGTTGCATTTGCCTTCCTAACTGCCAACTGATAGGAGAATCGTGAAAAAGGATTCCCAAGTCACTTCACACTTCACGGTATGGACTTCGGCAAAACATTTGATAAGATTCCACATGGAAGGCTCAATCATAAAATCAGGACATTTAGTTAACAGGGAGATCTGGCTATCTGGATTCAGAATTGGTTGGCTGACAGCAGGCAAACAGTGGTTGTCAATGGAAAGTATTCTGTGTTGAGGTCAGTGTTGAGTGGGGTCCAGCAGGGATCTGTTCTTGGGCTTCTGCTCTTTGTAGTTATTATTAATGACTTGGATGAAGAGGTTGAAGGTTGGGTTAGTAAATATGCAGATGACACAAAGGTTGGAGGTGCCGTCGATGGTATAGTGGGCTACTGCAGGCTACAGTGTGACATATACAGGATGCAGAGCTGGGATGAGAAATGGCAGATGGAGTTCAACCTAGATAAATGCGAAGTGATGTATTTTGGAAGTTCAAACTCGAATGTTGAATATCGGATTAAAGACAGGATTCTTGGCAGAGTGGAGGAACAGAGGGATCTTGGTGTTCAAGTACATAGACCCCTCAAATTTGCCACCCAAGTGGATAGGCTGTTATGAAAACATGTAGTGTTTTGGCTTTCGTTAACAGAGGAATCGAGTCGAAGAGCTGCGAGGTTTGACTGCAGTTCTACAAGGCCCTGGTGAAACCACACTTCGAATCTTGTCTCCCGTTCCGGTCGCCCTTCTATAGAAAAGAGACAGAGGCTTTGGAGAGGGTGCAAATAAGTTTTACAAGGATGCTGCCTGGACCGGAGTGTTTGCCTAATGAGTAAAGGTTGATTAAGCTTGGACATTTCTCTCTGGAGAGAAGGAAGAAGAGAGGTGATCTGATGGAGGTATACCAGGTAATGAGAGGCATGGATAGAGTCAATAGCCAGAGACTTTTCCCCAGGGCAGGATTGACTGGTTTGTGGGGGTCATCATTTTAATATATTAGGAGAAGGATATAGAGGGGATCTCGGTGGTTAGGATCTTTACACAGAAAGTTGTGAATGCATGAAATGCGTTGTCAGCAGTGTTGGTAGAAGCATAACTATATAGGAACAGCTAAGCAAATATTGGGCATGCGCATCGACAGCAATTAATTGAGGAGTGTATCAGTTAAGTTATTTCATTTTACATTAGGATTAATCCTCGTCACAACATTGTGGGCCCAAGGGCCTGTTCTGTCCTGTAATATTTTATGTTCTGTTTTTGTATGTTATAGAAGACTTTCCCCTTTTTGAAAATAGTCTACAACTCCATTCTTCCTACCAAAGGTGCTACCTCACACTTTCCAACGTTTTATTTCATTTCTTTACCCAATCTCCTCATCTGTCCAAGTACTTCCGCAGCTACCTGCCTATGTGACATTTACAAACTTAACAACAATTCCATCAGTTCCTTTGTCCAGATTGGTAATGTATAACATGAATAGTCTCAACTCTGATTCCTGCAAAACTCCCCTAATCACCAACTACCTTCCTTGAAAGAGTCCTCTTCATCCTTACTCTCTGCCTACTGCCAGTCAGCCAATCCTTGACCCATGCTGATAAATTGCACAGACAACATGAGCTTTCTCTTTCTTATTTTCCAGCCTGCTGCGAGACCTTATCAAAGGATACTTTAGTATTCGTATATTTGAAAAAGAAAACAAATTGATGATGAAAGTGTGGATGACATGCCCTTACATTGCACAAGGTAGAAGCTGATATACAAGAGAACAAACTATGTTAAGAACATAATGAAGAGGAGACATGAAGTAGACAGATTCAGTAAGTGAGCACGAATTGTAAAACAATGTGAACGCATTCACACCAAAAATCAAAAAGCTGACCATATTTTAAATAGAGAATCAAAAAACAAGTCACAGGTAATTTGTTGCTGTATATGAATAACAGAAGATTGACTCCCAGGCAAAGCAAATGGTAGGTTTCTTCACTCAACTGATTTTTGCTGTGAAGGTGTTGGCTTAGAATAAACTGCTAAACATGTTAGGTCTACATTCCTGGTTATTTAGGTCAATGGATACCTGGAAATTCATGGTCAATTGCCGCCTTCTTCCAACATTCCATTGACTTTGGAGCAGTCCCTGCAGATTGGATGGTGGGAAATGTAATTTACTGTTTCACATGACAGAGAGAGGAAAGTAAAGCAGTGATGGACAGAACAGTCAGCCTAACGTCAATGCAGGAAAACTGTTAGGGTCTACTATCAAAGTTAAGTTAGCACTTGGAAAATATTTTGGGAAATTGATAGGGTGTTACAGCAGTAATCAGAGATGAAATAACTGAAGATTCATCCAGTCAGGCTTTCTGGGTGGAGCTAAGAAATACGAAGGGGATGGTAACGTTATTGGAATTGTACTATTGGCCCCGAAATAGTCAATGGGAATTAGTGAAACAACTATTCAGGGAGACTGGGCAGATTTGCAAGAACAAGAAGGTTGCAATAACAGGAGATTGAAATGTTTCTAGCATAGAATGGGACTGCCAGAGCGTTAAGGCTTAGATGGAGTGGAATTTGCTAAGTGCGTTCATGAATGTTTCCTAAAGCATTTAATAAGGGGTTATACACCCAAAGGGGAAAAACGCGAACTATTTTTGCGAAATAGGGCAGGATAGGTGACAGTGCGAGAGCACTTTTGGACGAGTGAACATGGTTGTGTTAATTTCAAAGCAGTTGTGGAGAGTGATAACACTGGTCCATAGGTTCACGTCCTAAAGTGGGCTAACACGAATTTTAACGGAACTAGGCACGATCTTGCGGGGTTGATGGGTATAGTTTGTTTAATGGTAAATTGATCTCCGACAAGTGGGAGGCCTTTATAAGTGAGGTAGTTAGAGTTCAAGGACTATAAGGTCCTGTGAGGGTAAACGACAACGTTGGGAGGAAAAGGGAACACTGGATGACAAGCGATATATAGACCTTGACCAGAAAAACGAGGGATGCATGGTTCAGTCACAGGCATTTGGGAATAAGGGTAACCCTGAAGGTATACAAGGGATACAAGACTTTGCTGAAGAAGGAAATCAGGAGGGCGAATAGGGGGAACAAGTTAGTCTTGGCTGAGAAGATTAGGGTGAGTCCAAAGATGTTCTTTAAGTATATTAAAGGAAAAAGAATAAGTACAGAGAGAATAGGAGACCTTAAGGACCAAAGAGGAAATGTCTGTGAAGAACCGGGGTATGGTTGCCACTGAATATTTCTCCTTAGTGATTACAGTGGAGAAACATTTGCATACATGGGAACTTGGCAAGTTAATATTGATATCTTGGGGACATTCTATATTACAGCAGAGGAGTTGTTGGATGTATTAGAGTGCATGAATTTCGGATGCATGTCGTAGTCCTGACCAGATATATCCAGGAACACTGCAAGGGGCTCGGGTAGAAATTGCAGAACCTTGGCTAGATATATTTGCAACACTTAGCGATAGGTGAAGTCCCGAGGGTAGCGAACGTTGTGACAATATTCAAGAAAGACTGCAAAGAAAAGCTTTGGAATTACAGACCAGTAAGCTTGATGTTTGTGGTGGGTTCGTTTTCTGAGAAGATTCTGAGAGATAAGGCATAAAGCATTTGGAGAGGCAGGGTGTTTTTCAGAGTAATCAGCATGGATTTGTACTGAGAGATCATGCCTTACAAATTTGTTAGAGTTGTTTGATGAAGTAAACAGGAATGTTGATGAGGTGGTAGATGTAGTCTGTATGGATTTCAGAAAGGCCTTTGATAAGATTCCCCTTGATAGGCTGCTATGGAAGCATGGAATCCAGCGCAATATGACAAATTGGATATACAATCAGCTTGATGGTAGGGAGCAGACGGTAACAGTAGAAGGATGCATTTATACTGGAGACCAGTGACTAGTGGAGTGCATATGGGCCAGTGATAAGCCCATTGCTGTTTTTTACCTATATCAATGATTTGGATGAGAGTGCACAAAAGGGTCTGTCTCTGTGCTGTTGGATTCTATAACCATTTGAATCTATGACTGTAGAGATTACATGCAAACGGAATGTTTTGAATGTTTGGTGAGTTAAAAACATGTTTTAATGTTGGGTCAGATGGGAAAAGTATTTATGAGTGAGATGAGAAAAGTCAACACAGTGTATACATTAAAGCATGGAACAGTTTGTTTTAAAATAGATCTTCATGATAATCAAGTAGAAAGGAAAGAAAGTGTGAATATGCAGTTGGTATTGATAATGTAATCGTATTAGATAGGGGAGCACGTTCAAACTAATCAATGCTGGATTTTTCCACCCAGTCTTGATGATTCCATGTGCGAATTCAGAGGGATCCCTGTTTCACTTCTTGTCACATATCTCCACCAATCACTACAATTTATAATGTAACTGCGTTGGTGACATTAAAAATAAATACAGGTCTCAGACTTTATCTAGTTCAGCATGAACAAGTCTGCCATGTTTAGATATTAAGCAAAAGCATCGTAGTTATTTTCAAGCTAAAACTCCACAAACAAAGCTACAATGAGGAAAAGTAAAGCTCTTCACTCTGTTATCTTTGAAACACTATGGAGGAAAAAGTGAGGACTGCAGATGATGGAGATCAGAGTCAAAGATTGTGGTGCTGGAAAATCACAGCGTCCCAGGAGCAGGAGTATCAATGCTTCCAGCATAAGCTCCTCATCATGAACGCCTGATGACGGGCTTATGACCGACATTCCGACTCTGCTGCTCCTCGAATGCTGCCTGACTTCCAATGTCATACGTTTTCACTTTAAAACACTTCGACCAAATAATCGTTAAACCCATGACCAAGAAGACATAATAGATAATACTAGATGGTGTTGTGAAGCGAATCTGCTCACACAGGCTGGTGGTGCTGGACTCCAGTCCTTGATCAGTTGTATTTGACTGAATGACCTTTGCTTCAGCTGCCGGGGTTTTCTTTTACAAAGCATTCTCCGCATAAATTCAGCACGAGTGGGAAAGATGACGTTGGGTTTCTCAGCTTGCTGCTGTAAAGAGAGACAAAGAGATGTGAGCTGTTGCTTCACAGGCAGCATAAACTCCTTCTCTGAGTTCCAACATGCAATAGTGGTACCCCAACTCACACTGAATGTCATGAACTCTCTCTAAATGTTTCCAAAGTGAAACATCTGCCATTTTTAGCAGTACTACTTATTATTATGTTGGTCAAGAGTTTTTCTTTTTAAGATTTATGTTTTTTATGATATGTGTTAAACTGAAAAGATCTAATTCAATGACTATTTCCCCAAGATTTAGTTTCCATCACAAGCAGAAGTATCCATGCGATATGCACCCAATCCACACGACTGAAGGTCTTATACGATTCAATAAGATCACCGCTCATTCTCAGATTTCACCAACTAAACTTTGATATCATAAACTCTTCATTCCAGGAATGAGTGAAGGTCGATATCCCTGGGAATTACTACAGTTAAGGAGGTCAAACTGCCCAATGCACGAAGAAAACGACTGTTTGAAAGTTGAATGCTTTTGCAGAAACAAAGCATCATTTCACTATATTCTGACACTTCGTCTATCTGCATGATAACTTTTTGTGAGAATCATGAACGAGGACAGACAAATCTCTCTGGATTACAATGTTCTGGGAGGTCTCTCCATTTCAATATTTTACTGTTGTTTTCTCCTTTGTGCCATAATATTCAAGTTCCCATAACATATGCAATGCTACTGTTTTTCTGACGAATGCTTCTTCACTCACTTCCACTGTCTATGTCCCACTGGATAGTCTCATACTCCACTTGACAACTTATCGATTGACATCTGATGCATGAGTTAATTGAACACCTATAAATTCATTGCCCTCATCCAAATCATTCAGATGCACTGATATATGTGACTCTCCACTATGTACAGCATTGAAACCCTACATTTATCCCGACTTTTTACTATCTTAGTGTTGAAGCTTTAAAAGGCTCATTCTGTGATCAATTATGTAATCCTGATTCTGCTTTGCATTTTAGAGAAAATTAATGTTCTATTCGAGGGTAGCAATCCTGGGTTGTTGAATCGTCTTCCTCGGGCACAATAGCAGCCTCGAAGGATTGGCTAAGAAAGCTACACAAGTTAAGAACAGCAACTGACTATTGTGTACCTCGAACTTGCTGTACTATTGAGAGATCATTGCTGATCTGATTGTGGTTGGACATCCCACTCCTGTCTGTTCTAAATAAACATTGGCTCCTTTATCCATCCTATGAAGCTCAAACTCGAATACTTTCCATAAGCCAGGCAGTCCTGCTTCCTGGTAATGAGAATTTTAATGTCAGCACTGTCCTCAGAAGAAAAGAATATCCTTATGTCAATCTGAAAAAGAAGAGTCCTTAATTAGAAATTGTTTTTCTTCACACCAAACTAAGAGCTGTGTGATACAAGTGCAAATATAGGGACATATGCAGGTGATTCAGTTGATCCACCCTGTTCCACACAATCTTTAATTTAATTTTCAAACAGGAATCAAAAACCTCTGTTTGTCTCTGGAAAGATCGGATTAAAGTACAAATTATATTTGTGATGATGCTTTCACTTTAAAAAGGTTAGTTTGTCCTTTTTTTTAAAGAGAGGTCCCAAAGATAGAGGTGCTGAGTGGCGTAGGAAGAGCTTAGTTTAATCCCTAGAGTTTAGTTTAACAATGGAAGGAGAATGGCCAATTGTCCCAGTTCAGCTTTTTCCTCGTTTGTTCTACCTCACGCAGTCACAAGATGCAGGAGACCAGGGAGGTTGCAAGCTTCAGCAAATAATTCTTGGTTGTCTTTCTTTGGGTTTGCATTTGTCTGTGAGAAAAGGAGAGTGATTACAGCAATAACTCGGCATTTAAACTTTGTGGAAATGCCAATGGAGTCTTTGGAAATTGACTAGAATACAACGGCAGGTGATTAAAGTTCAGAAATTGGCACTTAGTAAAGTCGCCATAAGAGGATGGAGGTGAAGATAGGAGGTCAGCTTAATGAGAAGCGGATGAGCAACCTCAATCATAGCCAAAGTCTGGTAAGGATCTCTTCAAATATACCCAAGCATTGCTAAGTTTGATAATTAGAATGCAGAAACTTTTTCAACTTAATTGAGTAAGTGGCTAAACAAATGAAGAGTCCAGTGCCCATGTGGATTCTGTTGATACAAGTAAAGCTGGAAGGTAGAGTTAGTGAGGTACTCGCATCACTGTCAAAGGAGGTATCTGAGGCATATGAGGAGGTGAAGAAATCCATCTTAATTGCATATGAGCTTGTGCCAGAATCCTACAGATAGCAATGCATAAGTCCAAGGAGGGACTGTAGTCAAACGTACATTGATTTTGGAAGAATCAAAGTAAGTAATTTTGATAGGAGAATAAGGGAATATTAAAAAAAGATTAAACATGTGACACTCTTAGAGAGACAATTATTTTGAAGGAGTTCAAACATTCCTGAGGTAACGAGAACTTAACTGGAAGATCAGAGAGTTAAAACAGCAAGATTAGCACTTAAATGGCTGATGATTACGACTTGGTTCGTAAATCAAAGTTGTGCTTCCAAAAGCATTTTCAATCCATGAGGGACAGAAATTGGGGAATAGAGAAAGCCTCACGCAGTGAGGGAAAGATAGATCCCGGTGAAGATAAGAAAGATAACTTACCACAGGGTAAAATGGAATCCCATGAAGGGCAAAGAAAAGTTAAGAGCTCCGGTGTTTTCACTGCAATAAAGTATCCATATGAAGTCACAGTGTTGGTGGGTTAGAAGAAGTACTGTGAAGCCTGATTTAGGAAAACAGGTTAAGCAAGAATTTATTTTGAAGCAGTAAAGGAAAGCACATTGGAGGCTAAAGCAACGCACCACCGTGTGCGGAAGCTGGTTAAGGAAGATGTGACAAATTTTCTTAAATTATTTACTTGGGGAGGCAAGGTTTACTGACATATGCCAAGAGCAGCAGGTAAAGAAATTACACTCTTTAGAGATACAGATCATGTCAGTCCTTGATGGTGAGACTTCAGGTGATATGTAACTCAGAAGGCCTGTTGCCAAATAAACGACTCGAATTCATCGTGATGCAAAAAGTGCTCCAGTATGTAGAGTGAGGTTAGCGTGCCCAGGGAAAAATGGAGATGTGGTGGCAGCTGTCCGGGAATAACTCTCGGCTCCTGTAGTACAATTTGTCTTTACTAACAATACAGCTGGTTCACAGAGAGATGTGCTGCCTACTGTATTTGAAAAGTCAGTGGAAAATCAGGCAACTGAGGCATTCTAGGCAGTATATCCTAGGATTATTATGTTTCCCTGATTACGTGATAACTAGATCACACAATCACGAGTTGAAACATCAAAAGAAATCAAAGAATACAGATATGGACGTATGGTGGGTTTACCATAGACCATCGATGATTAAGTGGATGAGACAAATCAGGAACAGGTTCAGGACAAAGTGGAATATTTTAATCTGAGTAATTAACTGAGTTACAACAGAAAGACGAAAAACCGAAGCAATTGTATCAAAGCGCATACATGGAAGAAGAATCTGAGTGCAACCCAATCTTTAAGAAAAGTCTCTATGAGGTAATGGAGACCATTGCATATTCAAGCAAATGTGAAATTGGCAGAATTTCTTGAATAACGTGAACCTCAAAAACAAGGTAATTGTATTACCAGTGTGTTACAGAAAAATCTGTGTTACTGGGAGCACATAAATGACGAGCAGAAGATCATTTTTAGGCAAATGAAACTCAAGCTAAAAAAGACAAAACCTTTTTACTGGCTTGGACTGCGTAACAATGTAATTGAATTTTATCAGATATATCATTTATGTGAAGTAATTGGAAAACCACAGGCTGTAATAAAATCCGCACGTTTAAAAACTACTCCTGCATTTGGGAAACCTTTAAAAAGACTCTTAATTGATTGCGTAGGACACCTGTCTCAAACAAAAAGTTGGAATCAGTATTTGTTAACAATCATGGATGTGTCTACGAGAGTTTCAGAGGCCATTTCTTTAAGCAATAACACAGTTTAAAGGATTGTAAGAGAGCTGCTCCAAATGTTTACTAGATAGGCACTACCTACAGAGTTAGCACCAGGTCAAGCGTCAAATTTTATATCAAAGTTATTCAGGGAACTTATGAATAGTTCAGGAATAAAACAAACCAAATAAACTGCACCATCCAGAATCGCAGGGAGCACGAGAAAGATGGAATAAGACGTTAAAGATTATGTTAAGGGTGCTTTGTAAAGAGCATCCAGATGACAGCGATGAAGGAATTCCGTTTGTTCTTTTTGTCATTAGAGCTGTAATAAATAAATCTATCAAATTCAGTCCATTTGAATTAGGTTTTTGGGCATGAGGTTAGAGGGTCACTAAAATTGGTGAAGGAGAAATTGCTGAGTCAGAATTTCGAGAACACATCTCTGAACTATGTGTCAAAGTTTTGGCAATTGGTAAGTAGAGTGGGGGAATTGACTACACTCATGCTTAAAAATATCAGAATATGAGATGAAGTTGGAAGCAGATAAGAAATCAAAAACTCACAATTTTGCTATCAGAGATAAGGTGTTAACATTGCTTCCAATAATACGTGACCCTTAAAAGCACCGTTTCATTGAGTCGAAAGGAGATTGAATGAGGTGGACTATTTGACAAGGACTCCAGGCAGAAAGTAGTCTCACAGAGTGTGTCATAGTAATATGCTCAAAATGTAATTTGTCAGGAAAGTAAAACAAGAGGAGACTAAGTTACTGGATTCAGCACATACTGAAGTGGATTTTTAAGTGGATTCAGTTCAGTGGATTTTTAAGTGGACATTCCTCAGGTTAGATTAATCAATGAGGATATTGCCAAACATTGCGTTAAATTCTTGAGTTACCTTCCAGTAGAAAATCAAAATAACCAGAAACAGTTAATAGTATCGCATGGGGAAATATATGCGAATAAACTGGGCAGTAATAATCTAATTATGCATGATATAGGAAAATGATGACGTGGTGTTCCACTTAAGCAACATCCTTGCAGACTTCGTAGTCGAATGCTAAAAATCGCACAACATAAGGTGGAAGGTGTATTTGGAAGCACTAGCTTTTGGAGCACTGCTCCTTCAATAGGTGGTTAGAGGGCCATATCACGTCCCTCGAACGTTGGCACATTTATTAACAAATTAGATTGAACACATGCTCCAAGACAATATAATCAAAGTGAGTTGCCGTGACTCGAGCTCACATGTAATAATAGTTTCAAACCAGATGGCACACAGCGTTTATATCAGTACAGGTATAAAATCTGATTCATACGTGATTCCACATTTGGAAGACTGTATTGAGAATACGGGCCACACAGATATTTGCTTGCATGTACCTTATCTAAAAGACGAGACACAATTTTGGGTTTTGTTACACTGTATCAATTTAGAGTCAGACCATTTGTTATGAAAAATACACCAGCCACATTTCAAAGAGGAACCAATAAAATCATTTCAGGATTACTCAGTTGTTTGGTATGTATGGATAACCTGGTGATTTTTAGGCATACATGGTAAGAACATTTAGAGTCATTGAGTAAGAGAGGTGTGCTGCACAGAAACAGACAGTTCAGTCCAACTCATCCACACCTATCAGTTATCCTAAACTAATCTTGTCCCATTTGCCAGCAACGGTCAAATATCTGTTTAGTACTTTGTATATTTATCCTGTTATGAAAGTGTAGATGTATTGTAACTTTAGGTAATTTGAAGAGCCAGCAAGGACTTCCTAACGCAGTACAAATTGTTCTGAACGAGGTAACAATGTAACACTAGGTCAAAACAAACAGTACAGCTGTTCTGCGATGTAAAAATAATTCAAATTTGGCCAAGCAGTTTAAATTATGCACCAAAATGCTAGAATCCAATAAAATGTGAACTTAGTACTTTGATAAAATAAAAACCAATGAAACGATCTGATGTTTTATCAGTAACATGTAAAATTTTCCTAAACTCGATAAAAAGAGCTCATCAATCTACTAAAGGCATCTTTTCTCCCTCACAATTTACAGACGGAGAAAATAGGACTGGCTTTTGCTCTAAAAACGTTCTTCGGCCTAATTTAGCACTTGTGTTTTATATTTATCAAATATAATGAACAGAATGATTTCAATAAATCGTCTAATCAAGAAAAAAAAACACTCACTACTTCTAGCTACTACTATAAATATAAAGTAAAGTTACATGTTAAAAACAATAACTGATTGTTTCTGTGCTGTGAGTCACCGAAACAGGTTCCTCCATGATAAGTGTGAATTTCACTGTTGGTTATTTTTTCCTAGATGCACTCTAAAGTCCAGAGATCCATGAACTCAAGCAGAAAATGCAGTGTCTGTGCAGATTTACTTCTTTGTCAGTTAACAGTGTTGCAGAATTCAGAAATTTGTTCGAACAAATTCAGGAGCGAGGCTTGGTGATAAACCTGGCTAAGAGTGAATTCGCCAAAATCAAAGTCACGTATGTGAGTCACGTTATTGGTCCTCACGGAATGTGAAAACACAGATTATTGCGGAGATTCCCATACCCTGTACAAAAAGGGATTGCTGGGATTGAGGGGGGTATATTGGAAATTCATTCCGAAATTTAAAACTGTGGCTGCTCCATTCACTCAATTATTGAAATAATGCTGGAAATTTCATTGAACGGCACGTTGTCAGAAAACATTTGACAGCCTCCAAGCTGTGTTACTCACTGCCGCTGTGTTAGCCACACCTAATTATACAAAGTATTTCAAGATGACTATAGGTGTGAGTGATGTGGTTGTAAGTACTGTACTCTTACTAGACGACAACTAGAAGATAGAAAGACCTATTGGATGTTTCTCCAGGAAATTGAAAATTCATCCACAGAATTATACAGCAATTGAGAAGGAGACTTTGTACTTGGCATCGGCATTAAAACATTTAAACATTGGTGTGGCCAGTAATGTGCCTGATTCGCGAGTGTGGTGCTGGAAAAGCACAGCAGTTCAGACAGCATTCGAGCAGCAGCGTAATCGACGTTTTGTTCATAAGCCCTTTACCAGGAATGAGGCTTGTAAGTTGATTGGCTAAAAGATAAATGGGCGGGGAGTGGGGCTAGGGGTAATGTAGCTGCAAGTATGATAGGTTGATGAAGGTGGATGTGAAGGAGGTATGTAGGAGAGAAGGTGCAGCGGATATGTGGGAAGGAAGATGGACAGTTAGGCCAGGTCAAGTAGTTGGTGCCAAGTTGGCGATTGGTTCTGGGATCAGGTGGGGGTGAGCAGAACACAGGAAACAGGAGGCATCTACATTAATGCCGTATGGTGGAGGGTCCCAAGGCGAAAGATGAGGCGTTCTCCCTCCAGGCGTCGGTTGAATAGCGTTTGGCAATGAAAAAGGCCAACCTGCATGACCTTGGGAATGGGAGTTAAAGTGCTCGGCCATGGGGCGGATGGGCTGGTTCGGGCATTCATCCCAGAGATATTCTCTGAGCCGTAACCCTACCTTCCAACTCGGCCACGCCCTCATGACCTGTCCTTTCTGTACATCTTCCTTCCCACATATATGCTGCACCTTCCTCTCCGACCTATGACCTCTCCCCCATCTTCATTAACTTATTGCATGCTCAGCTACATCCCGCCCCCTCCAATTTATCTCTCAGCCTACCACTCAACAAACTTCATTCCTGTTAAAGGGCATATGCCTGAAACGTAGGTTCTCCTGCTACACGTATGCTGCCTGACATGTTGTGCTTTTCCAACATCATACTCTGGACTCTGATCTCTAACATCTGCAGTGCTCACTTTCTCCTCGTAATGTGTCTGAGACAATCATATATGCTGATTCTAACCATTTAAAGGTGTTGAAGAAAATTCCTGACTGTTGTGATGAAGCTTCATTTGGAAAAGTATACATATGCAAGGACGAGAAAACGTAATTGCTGATGGCGACGTGGAGACGCGCATGAAAAATAGAGGCATTCTTTGGCAGGAGCAAACAGACAGCAATAAACTGTGTTCGTGAATGTTTGCATGGTCATTGGCAATGTGATGTATATATGCTTTAGTGTGTTAACAGATTAAGGCGAAATATTATAAAATGAACCCAACTCTATACTTTGATATTTCTTTTTCAAGAAAGGAGGGTGAAGTTGCTGTCATTTTAACAAGGTGATTTTGTCCTTTTTTAAAGAGCGATCCTAAAGGCAGAAGTTTCGAGGGAAGAGCCTAGTTAAGCAGTGGCACGTGGAGAGGTCAGTTCTCCTAGTTCAGGTTTGTTTTTCATATTGGTTTATCTCTGGCAGTCACAAGGTGCTGGAGATCAGGAAGGTTGCAAACTTCAGAAAATGATTCCTAACTGACATTGTCTCTGAAATCTCTCTGGATGATGTTCCCTCCTGCGTCGAGTAATATATGTTGGAATTTGCCTTTTCGCCAAAGAATGTGTTTATGGGATGTGACATGATTGGAACAATGCTCCAATAATGTTGCTGTATCGCATCAGTTAATGTTATCAATAGTAAAGTTGTTCTAAATTCTGTTTTCTTCTTTTAATTGTAGTGTTTAAATAAATTTTGCTTGCTTAAAACCAAGTGGCTTGACCAGCTGCATCCCACCGAGAATATCCACCTCACATTTGACTTTAAACTAAGAAAACGTTCATGTCCAGGCTGCATCCTTTAAACATATATTGAGGGGTCTAGCTTGAACCATAACACCTTTTAGAGAATAAATACTTCCTTATTTTCGCCGGCAATGTGTGGGGCCCAGACAATAAACTGTGCAATCTACTTCTGATACTCGGAAATGGGGAAATATAACCTTAGCAGCTACCTGTCAAATAATTTCTGTAACATTTCCATCTGCTCCTTCACATAAACTCCCCTGGATATAGGCCCAACTCTCATCATTCCCACAGATGATAAACACATTATCCCACAAATCAACAAGTGAACTGGCTCTGAAAAGGTTTCAAATGCAGTTGTAAAATTTCTCATCAATTTGTACTGTTGCTGCTCACTGTTTTAAACCTTCTTTGATTCGTGTACATTGTCAGAATTCGCTCCTCATTTCTCACGAATCCATCACTCGACTCTACATTGAGTTTATTTGACATGATTCCAAAAATGCACTGTTCAAACCCCGATGACTGGGGAACATTATCTAAACAGCATTCCCACCGTTTTGTGTTTGTTTTTTTTCTTTTGATCAATGGCATATACAGAATCTTACTCGCCTTTAATCAATGGGATCATAATTCCTAAACAAATTTAATTCAAAAACATTTGATTATATTTCTTTCTGATGCACAACGTATCATAAAGATCTCCAACTCACAAATAGGCCCTTCAGCCTATTGTGTCAAAGGAAAGAATGGAACTCGCCATGCACAATTTTCCACTCACATCTCCAGATTGTTCTATTTTGTCTGTGTACACACTCATTTTCCCCCTTCTATTTCCAGTCATTCTTCGCTCAATGACTGCAATGTTCTGCTTCATTGTGATAGAAATGGTGTTAGATTGAAAGAAGTTCACTGGAGCTCTGTGCTCAGTGATTGTAATTAGTATAAATCTCCATGGAATCTAACATTATCGCTGGGGAGTTTCTCTTTTGTATTAATACTGGAGTCCGTTCAATGACCTAGCCTAAAGCATCGGTAGAAATATCATCCCGACACTAAAAGGGATCAGCAGCTCCACAGAAAGGGAGATAGGAGATCAGTATCTGAGAACATTAGACTGGAATGTTACAGCAATGGACCAGAATCGGAGAGATTTTGACTGGACTGTTCCAAAAATGGATCAGAATATGGGAACATTAGACTGGAATGTTCCAACAATGGATCAGAATCAGAGAACATTAGACTGGAATGCTACAGCAATGGATCAGAATCTGAAAACATTAAACTGGAATGTTCCAACAATGGATCAGAATCTGAGAACATTAGACTGGAATGTTACAGCAATTGATCAGAATCTGATAACATTAAAGTGGAATGTTATGACAATGGACAGGAAATTATCCCTTGGTCTTTACTGGCTTTCTCAGAATTGGCCATCCTTGTCAGTACGGATCATGTGTGCACTTTGGGTGATCCAAGCTGGCTACTATCTCAACCTCGCTATCGTTGGTGTTCCTGGTAAGTATCTCTGTAATACCATTTACTGTATTAAGCATGTTGCACAGAATTACTGTCCGTTTTTTAAATTCTAAAAGGATTGAAACAAGTGTCATAATATCCATTCGTTAGCTTTATCTCTTATCAAACAAGTTTAAAGCTAAAAACAAAGATCAGCAAGGCAGATTACATGTGGAGCCGCAGGAGATAGGGGAGCTTTAATTAAAAACTTTTCATTAATGTTTACTGTGAAGACGAACATGGAAGATTATATAATGTGGCAAGCAGATGGTGAAATCTTTTTATCAAAAAAGTTCACATTACAGAGGAGGAGTTGCTGGATATATTAAATGCAAATAGGTGGATAAATCCCCAGGACCTGATTAGATGTACCCGAGAACTCTATTGGAACCTCAGAAGTGATTGCTGGGACCCTTGCTGAGATATTTGTATCATCCATAATCACAGGTGAGGGGCCAGGAGAATGGAGGTTGGCTTACATGGTGCCACTGTTTCAGAAAGGTGGAAAGGAAATGCCAGGGAAGAATTGACCAGTGAGCCAGACATCAGTGGTGGGCAAGTTGTTGGAGGGAATCCTGAGGGACAGGATTTACATGTATATGGAAAGCCAATTACTGATTTTGGGTAGACAACATGGCTTTGTGTGTGCAAAATCATGTCTCACGAACTTGATTGAGTTTTTTGAAGATGTAATGAAGAGGATTCATCAGGGCAGAGCGGTAATTGTGATCTATATGCATTTCACTAAGTCATTCGACTGGGTTCCTCGTGCTAGACTGGTAAGCAAGGTGAGATCTCATTGAATACAAGGAGAACTAGCCATTTGGCTACAGAACTAAATTCAACGGTAGAAGACTGAGTGTGGTGGTTTGGAGGTATGCCATTCAAACTGGAGGCTTAAATCATTGGTGTGCCAAAATGATCAGTGTTGTTTCTACTTCTCTTCGTCATTTATATAAATGGCTTGGAAGTTGATTTTGTGGTATAGTTATCTGCACCTGACACCAAAATTGGAGGGCTTGTGTACATCAAATATTGTTATCTCAAAATAAAATGTACTGAGGAGTGGCAGATGAAGCTTAATTTAGATAAATGTGAGGTGCTACATTTTGGAAAGGCAAATCGTAGCAGGATTTATACAATTAATGGAAAGGTCTTGGGGGTGTGTTGCTGAACAGGGACCTTGGAGTGCAGGTTCACAGTTCCTTGCAATTGAAGTCGTAGGTATATAGGAAAGTGAAGAAGGTGTTTGGTATGCTTTGTTTTACTGGGTAGAAAATTGATTTGGGAGTTGGGAGGTCAATTTGAGGCTATACAGGAATGCTTAGGTAATATTTTTTATATTGTTTGCTGTTCTGGTCTCCCTCTTATGCGAAAGATGTTTTGAATTTTGAAACAGTTCAGAAAAGATTTACAAAATGTTGCCAGAGTGGCTATGATCCAGAACTTCCCAGGCAGGAGTAGATGTAAATTACATCATCTCCCACAATGCTGTCTATCGATGTATCCATTAGCTGATGGAGATAATCTACTCCAGGTGAGATGCACACATTGTTTCTGTTTTCCGGGTGGATGACAGAAAATAATCTCAGAAATACCGGAGAACTGAATAACTTGTATTGAGTTGAATATGTCCATGGAGCCATTGTTTATTGTTCATCGCAGGTTGTCTTGCAATTAATTGTTTCTTGGTCTGCTGGAGGCTATTTGGTATAAAAAGAACAAAAATGCCGTTCAGAGGGAATTCGAGAATTTCGACACAAAAAACTCTGAATGAACAATATGTTTCCAATGCAGGATGAGCTAGTGACTTGCAGAGAAACTTGTCAATGATGGTGTTCACACCTACGTGCTGCACGTATCCCTCGGGGTGGATGTGTTTGTCGGTTTTGAAGGTGCTGGCTAAGGAAATGTAATGATTTACTCTGAGGCATATTGAAGATTCCATGACAAGTATTTACAAAGAATTGCATGAATTTAATAGTTGAGGAATAGGGAGCAAGAGGAGCTGAACAGGTGGCTGAAGGGAAGATGCAGGATAGAGGTTGTGGATTACTGGATAATTGGGTCTCTTTCTGGGGTAGATGGAACATCTCCAAACAGGATGTTCTTCACCTGGTCGAGAGGGATTCCCATAGCCCTGGTCAAGGAATTTGCTAATACTTTCTGGAACAGTTTAAGTTACATTTGCAGGGGTATGGGAACCGAAATTATAGTTCCAACATACAGGAGGTTGAGAATAGTGAGGTAAGAAAAATGGTTTCCACGTTGCAAGAGGGCAACATCAAGCAAGAAGCTGATTTATTGGCTGTCTTCTTTAATGCAAGGAGCATGCAGAATGATTTCGGTGAACTTGCAGCATGCGTTAGAACGTGGGAGTTCAATGTTGTGGTCATTTCAGAGACATTGTGGAGCAGAGATAGGAATGGTTATTGCAGGTTTCAGGATTGAGATAGAAGAGGGAAGATGAAAGACGAGTTTCAGTAAGAAGAGGGAAGATGGTAAGAGATGGGGCCGTTGTGGGGGATGGTGTGGCATTGTTAATCAAGGACAGTATTACAGTGGCAGAAATGACGTTTGAGTGCTCGTCTACTGAGGGAGTAAGAGCTGAGGTTAGAAACAGGGAAGGAGTGGTCACCCTGTTGGGAGTTTTCTATAGGTCTCCGAATAGTTCCAGAGATGTAGTGGAAAGGATAGCAAAAATGATTCTCGATACGAGCGAGAGTGACAGCGTAATTGTTATGGGGGCATTACTTTTCGAAATATTGACTTGGAATATTACAGTGCAAGTACTTTAGATGTGTCAGTTTTTGTCCAATGTGTACACGATATGCAGGCAGACGAACAAGGAGAGATGCCACATTGGATTTAGGACTGGGTAATGAATTGGACACGATTTTAGATTTGGAGGCAAGTGAGCACACTGGTGATAGCGACCACAATTTGATTATGTTTACTTTAGCGATGGAAAGTGATAGGTATATACGGCAGGGCAAGAGTTGTAGCTGGGAGAAACCTAATTAGGATGCAATGCGGCAAGATTTAGGATGCATAGGATGGGAAAGGAAACTGTAGGGATTGTGTACAATTGGAATGTGGATCTTATTCAAGGAACAGCTACTGTGTGTCCTTTATAAGTATGTGCCTGACAGACAGGAAGGAAGTGGTCGAGCGAGTGAGCCACTGTTTATTAAAGAAGTTGAATCTCTTGTCAAGAGGAAGAATAAGTCTGATGTTATGGTGAGACATGAAGGACTCCGTTAGAGCGCATAAGAGCTAGGAATTAGCCAGGAAGGATCGAAAGAAAGATATAAACGAGCCAGGAGAGGACATGAGAAGCCGTTGGAAGATAGGATCAAGGAGATCTTACGGATTTTTCTAGGTATTTCAGGCATAAAATAATGACGAGAGTAGGATTAGGGCCAATCAAAGATAGTAGTGGGAAGCTGTGCATTGAGTCAGATGAGATGGGAATGCGCGAAATAAATATTTTATGTCATTATTCACACTGGAAAAAGACGGTGTTGTCGAGCTGTATACTGAGATACAGGCCGCTAGATTAAATGGGACTGAGGTTCAAATGTAAGAGATGTGAGCAATTCTGGAAATCGTCAAAATAAATAAGTCCCCTAGGTTGTATGGGTTTATCCCACAATTCTTTGGAAAGCCAGGAAGTAGATTGCAGACTCTTTGGCTTTGATCTTTATGTCGTCATTGTCTACAGGAATGGTGCTGGAAGAATGGAGGATAGCAAATGCTGTTCTATTTTTCCAGAAGGCGAGTAGAGACAACTCTGAGAATGATAGACCAGCGAGCCGTACTTGATTTGTGGATAAAGCATTGGAAAAGATTATAAGTTATAGGATTTAACATCATCTGGAAGGGAATAATTTGATAGGGCTAGTAAACATGGTTTTGTGAAAGGTAGGTCGTGATTCGCAAACCCGATTGAGTTAGTTGACAAGGTGACCAAACAGCTGGATGAGGGAAAAGCGGTTGTTGTGGATTTCAGGAAAGCATTTGATAAGGTTTCCCACGGTAGCCTATTTCACAAAATACGGAGGCATGGGTTTGAGGGTTATTTAGTGGTTTTGATCAGAGGTTGGCTAGCTGACAGAAGACAGAGGGTGGTGATTGATGGGAAATGTTCATCGAGGGGTTTAATTAACAGTGGGGTACCGCAAGGATCTATTTTGGGTCCATTGTTTTTGTCATTTTTAAAAATGAAATGGATGAGGGCATAGAAAGATTGGTTAGTAAATTTGCAGATAATACTAAAGTCAGTATAGTTGTGGATCGTGCCGAAGGATGTTGCAGGTTGCAGAGGGACATAGGTAAGATGCAGAGCTATGCTGAGAGATGGCAAAAGGAGTTTAATGCGGAAAAGGGCGAGGTAGTTCACTTTGGATTGATTAATACGAATGCAGAGAACTGGATAAATGGTAAGATTCTTTGCAAGGTAGATGAACAGAGAGATCTTGGTGTCCATGTACACAGGTCCCTGAAAGTTCCAACCCAGCTTGATAGGGTTATTAAGAAATCATTCGGTGTGTTAGCCTTTATTAGTAGAGAGATTGAGTTTAGGAGCCATGAGGTCAACCGCAACTGTATAATAATCTGGTGCGGTTGCATTGGTCACCACATTATATAAAGGATGTGCAAGTTTCAGAAAGGGTTCAGACGAGATTTACGTGGATGATGCTCAATATAGAGGGAAGGTCTTAAGAAGAAAGGCTGAGGAATTTCAGGCTGCTTTTGTTAGAGAGAAAAAGGCTGAGAGGTGAATTAACAGAGACATATAATGTAATCCGACGGTTAGAAACGGTGGACAGTTAAAGCCTCTTTTTTCCACGGATGATGATCGCTAGCACAAGGGGACATCGTTTTACATTGAGGCGGATAGATATCGGGCAGATGTCCGAAATCGTTTCGGTACTCAGAGCGTAGTAGGAGTGTAGAATTACCTGCCGGCAGAAAAAGTAGACATGCGAACTTTAAGGATATTTAAATGACCTTTGGATAGACATAAGGATGAAAATGCAATCGTGTAGGTTAGATTTTTTTTTGAAGTTGGCTCTGCAGGTTAGCACCTCATCGAGGGCCAAAGGGCCGATACTATGCTGTAATGTTCTAGGTAATATTGATGAAAAGGAGGTCATCCGGAAAGTAATTGTACAGGAATATGCATAGAAAGTAAAAGCTGATGAGGGCTATTTGGCCGCTCGCTTTCTAACATTCAACAAGATAGTGATTGACTCCTTTCTGATTTGTATCCAACATTCTCCTCTACCCTTAAAATGCTTGATCCCCTTCTGAACAGGATTATGAATACATGCACCCCACCCTTAAATATATGCAAATAATCAATTTCCATCGCATTTTTATGGTTTGACAAACGTAATGATAGGTCAGATGAACACGTTGAACCAAATGTATGAGATGAGGATTTGCGAAATCGTTCATTAGAAGAAAGAAAATACGATGAGAAATGACAGAGTTATAGGATTCAATACAATCTGGGTGCACTTCTGCTTTATTTGCAAAACGCTTTATGCAGGTACAATAGTGATGAGGCAACGTCACAGAATTGGATCAGCTATTGTGAGCAACATTGAATATAAATGTACATGTTAATGTTTCAGTTGTGTCAGGTACTGGGTTGTTAGCGTGGATGAAATGATCTCAGTCCGAGCCCAGTGTGCGGTTCGACAATCGGTAATTTATTAAAGTGCTTAACGCCGGCCGAGACCAACCGAGGTCCGAATCTCGATCGCTCTCTCGTTCCACGCGCGATATTACAAGTTATATACTTCCTGAGTCAGGATGTAGGAGATTAGGTATGAATGATTGTGAATGGTGGCAATCATGACTGGAGTATGTGTGAATGTCAAACAATGAGTGTGAATGGTAGCAATCATGACTGGAGTATGTGTGAATGTCAAGCTTCCTGCCGTCCTCGGAGAGTCGGCAGCATACACAAAAGGTGTGCTGTTTATCTTTACGTAAATGGGTCCGAGTGCCATCTGCTTGTCTCTCCATGAGGGCTGGAGGCCAACACCCCCCTTTGTTACTTCCAAAGTGTCTGTTAGATTCATCCTATTCATTTGGTGTTTGCCTTTTGTGTAGGACTGTTTTGCATGATCAGGTTATGGGTGTGTGTCTTTTGGAGCCTTGACGAGATTATAAAGTGGGTTTCGACCATAGTCATGACCATTGTCTGAAGTCCTGACTAGTGTCTGGTCCGGTGTGTATTCAGACCTGTCTTTGGGCCCCCTTCTCCTGATCATGTGGTCGGCCTGGCAGCTGCTGTTTTAGAATGAATACTATTTGCTTTAAAATGGATACTGCTGGCTCTCCCGATGTGGGCCTTGCTCCATGGTAAACACGGGGCGGTCTATCACCCCATTTCAGGGTGTTGGTATGTTCAGTTGCCGAGATAGCTAGTTTATCAAACAGGACGATACTAATAGCATGTGTTTATTTCCTGCTTTTATTGAGGAAATTTATAGTTTAATTGAGTATAACATGTCTGCAGAGAGGACCCGCTGAAAGAGAAGCATCTAAGAACTATTTTTGGGATGATGAACTTTAACTAGTGCGGTGCCACAGGGATCAGTGCTGGGGCCAGAATTATTAGTTGCACAATGACTCGGGTGATTGAAATGAAAGAACTACCTCCATTTCTGTGAGTAACACAAACAGAATTGGGAAGGTAAATGGCGAGGATGATGCAAGGAGTTTAATATGAGATAGAGAAAAAACTAAGGTGAGTGCACACAAAGTTGGCATCAGACATATAGCATTGGAAAGTTTGTACTGATTAACATTGCCAGGCAAAATAGAAAAGGTGAATCGAATTTACAAGAGAAATGACTCAGGAATTTCAGCCCCTCGGCGTGACAGTCAAAAGGTTGGCATGCAATACAGCAAAAATAGGAAATTGGTTCGCACTATTCGGACTTTGTTCCAATGTCGTGGAGCAGATATATCATTCTAAACATGTACACGTTTCTACGCAGACTGAACCTGCACAAATGTGAACTGTTGTTGTCTAATTTTCTAAGGAAATATGTAGAGGAGATAATAGACGTGTTGGTAGCAGATGGGAGAAGCTCCACAGAATTAATCCTGAGAATTGAGGTATTTTCTTATGGAGTGAGCTTGAGTAGCTTAGTCAAAAACTCATTGGAGTTTGGAAGAATGAGAGGAGATGTTAATGAAAACAAAATCAGATTCTTAGTCCGGTTGACAGGCTCATTGCCAACAAGGTTGCCTCCGTTTGTGGGAGAGTCAAGGACCACACGGTACAGCCTCAGTCAAAAGGAGCATATCTTTAAGATGATGGTGAGGAGTACATTCTGTCTCAGAGGGTTACTGAATAATAGCTCTGTTGAAACTCTGTCGCTAAGTCTAATCAATGCAGATGGTGGACAGATTTCTAAGCAGTAAGGGGATAAGACAAGGAGGCAGATTTGAGGATCACCAATCAGCCATGATGGTAATGAATTGTGGAGCAGACTTGATTTGCTGAATAGAATATGTTGGCTCACGATCTGATAAACATTATATTGGATCCGGACAGATTAGCTGTGGATTGATTGCTTCGATGTTCGTGTAACATGCAAACTTATAGTTAATTTGATAAACATGAGGGATCACCCATTCAAAACATCAAATAACTTTCCTTTCTGCAGGTGGTTTTATTTTGGATTTCTCTACCTGAAAATTTAGTGGAAGCAGAGTCCCTAAACACCTTTTAAAGGCAGAAGTAGATAGATTCTAGATCAGGAAAGGGCTGAACAGATTTGCAGAATAGTTGGGAATGGTATAATCAGCTAAGCGTGATCTAATTAATTCAGGGTAAACAAAAGAGGCTGAATGGCAGGCTCCCAGTTCGGCTGCCTATCTTTGTATATTCTTTGAGATAGTGCTAAAAAATTGTACACAACTCATCTATGATATCAAAAGATAAATACCAATGTTAAAACTGCAGGTGAAACCACCAAAAATTTACATAATCATTTTCATATGCACATTGTGAATATTATACAGCACTTTATAAATTAATTCCTCTCTCCTGAGCACACTCATGTTAACAAGGCCAGTTTATCACCTTTTCTCAAAAACAAACCTGACCATCTGAAGCTTCAAATGAGTAAACCTTTTCTGGAGAGCATACAAGTGACTTGCATACTTACAAAAACAACTGACCAAATCTGCAAATAGGATTCAAGGTGTAAACTCACGAATTCCTACATAATTGTAGCCCAGCATCCTTACTGAAATGTTCAATACCAATCCTCCCACCTCCATCTCCGCACACACAGACAATGAGGGAGCTGTGCTCTGTATCTAACACAGGCCATGCTTTTGTTTTGGTTATGAATCTTTTGGAAGCTGTAACATTGTCTAAATATGAAGTCCTTATTCTAAGTATCATATCAATGATAGAATTAGTAGCATGTTCTTTTTTCTTTATAAATTAATTTCAATTTCTGCTTTCTGCTCCATTCCTGAATTAATCAATACTGACTGTTCTGTTATAACACAGGAGCCCGTATCATCAAACTCTGCTGTGATCTCCCACATGTACTGACTTTATTCCTCTCCCAGCTTTTACCTGAGCCTAAACAAGTTTGTGTACAATCTCAGCATTCCATTTTAAAGTGAATTGAGTTTCTTCCTAATTTTCGTATCTGTCACCAAAACTTTCCCCATTTCCCAGCTCTGTTGCAGGTTCGATCTGTATCCCTGCCTTAGACACTCCTCTACTGAAAACTTCATCCATGTCTCGGTCGGCTCCAGCCTCAAATATTTTAATAATTGTCTCATTGGCGTCTCACTTTATACTCTCCATGAACTTCAGTTTATCCTCAACTGTGCTGTTTGTCCATCAACTCACGCGGAGTCTAATTCACTTATAACCCCTATAATCGTTGACCGAGAGTGGCGTTTGGTGTGCTAATATCTCATTTTTATGTTCTCATTTTTATCAGTGTCTCTCTCTCTGGCATCACTTCTCTAATTCGTCTCATTCCTCAAATCATTTCACATTTTTCCCTCAAATTTGTTTCCCCTTACAGATTTGTGCTTAAAATGAATGTGTTTTTCTCTGTTTCCCTCCTTGACCATGATTTGACGTCCTGTACACTTGGTGGTACTGTGTTATTGCTTGTATTTTCATTCATTTCCCAAAGCGTGACACGTGAAGCTTCCTGTCAGACAGGGATATCAGCAACTTTGACTCATGACTTTCACAATTATTCTCTGTCAATCCATTGAAACTCCACGTTAGTCATCGTCAGCTTGAATCCATATGGGAAAGCCCCTTGGAGGTTTGAGAAGAATCAGGCATAAATTACAGACCATTGGTCTGCAGGTACAATAAGTGGTTAGGAAGGCAAATGTAATTCTCTCCTTCATTGCTAAAGGGGTTGAGTTTAAAAGCAAGGAGGTAATGCTGCAGCTGTACAAGATGCTTGTGAGATCACATTTGCAGTACTTTGTGCAGATGCTCTCTCCGTACTTGAGAAAGTATGTGCTGGCACTGGAGGAGGTGCAGAGGATGTTGATTCTGACATTGAGGGAGGTTGATTTATGAGGAGAGACTGAGTAGATTGGCATTATATTAATTGGAATTCCGAACAATGAGGGGGATCTTAGAGAAACAAGTAAAATAATGACGGGAATGGATCAGATAGAAATAGAGTGGATATTTCCACTGACAGGTGAAACTAGGATAAAAGGGCATAGCTGCAAGATTAGTGGAAACAGATTTAGGACTGAATTGTGAAAGAATGTCTTCTCCCAGAGTGTTAATAATCTGTGGAATTCCTTGGCTGGGGAAGTAATTGACGCTATTCAGGAAACCTTTTTGAAGTAAGGTATATTTTTTTCTAACAATGGAAGAATATAACGGATACAGTGAGAGGTTGGGTAAGTGGAGCTGAGTCCACAATAAGATCAGCCATAATCTGATGGAGCAGGGTCGAAGGGCTGGACGGCCTACTCCTGCTCCTAGTTCTTATGTTATAATCAACAGCTTCAGCACTTGTTGCTTACAATGAGCTGGAAAATAGTCTGAAAGGAAGTTCAGTTGATAACATTAGCAGATATTTAAATTAACATTTCACATTAATCAAACACGATGAGGAGACGTTGGCCTTGTGGCGTTATCGCTGGGTTGTTGATCCATAGAAACCGATAATGTTCTGAGTTCAAAATCTGCCACAGCAGATGGTAAAAATTGATTTCAATAAAAATCGAATGAAGAATCTCATGATGACCATGAATCAATTGTCAATTGTTGGGAAAAACTCTCTGGTTCACTAAAGTCCTTTAGGGAAGGAATCTGCTATTCTTACCTGGTCTGACCTACATGTGACTCCAGTCCCACAGCAATGTGGTTGACTCATAACTGACCTCTGTGCAATTAGGGAGAGGCAACTCATGCTGACCTAGCCAGTGATTCCCAAATTCCGTGAACAAATTTTTAAAAGCATCAAAAAGGAATTGATGAGATGGTAAACGTTGTATGATAAGCAAATGTAATCAGGGTGAGTACCCAATGAAAACAAAGGCGCACAAATGATGAAAACTGCTGGAAGACCAGAGGTTTGGGACTTTTTTTTTAGAGCCCATCAATTGAAAGACGTAAAGCGAATAAAGTTGGAGACAAGTGATTTAGGAAGGTAAATTGTTGCAAAGTATAAACAAAAAGAGCACGAGGCTCCATGTGGAAATAAAAATAAGAAAAGAATAGCTAAAACCTTTTTTTGTAACAATTGGAAGATGACATCGGAAAATTCCACACAGGAAAAATGGAAACTCTCAAATAACTCAAACAACTATTTGATATTGGTTGTGACACTGTTTCGACAGAGAATATCCCAAAGGAGCGCAGGCCTTATCTTCAGGACAACCCCTTTGATAAAGGATATGATTCGGGATAAACTATCCATCCAAAGCTAGTGGTCTGTTTCCTAGATTTCGAAATAATGTACTTCAGACATATTACTGACATTTGTTCAAATATCACTACAGTCCAAGGGGATTTCAGTGGATTCAAAGGTCTTACTGTGATGTCTGCCTTCAAGGAGGGAGGAAGGCAGAAAGCAGGAAAATAAAGGCCAGGTAGCCTTATGGCTATTATTAGTAATCTGCTCGATTCCATTATTCAGGAAAATAAAGTGTGATTTTCAATAATTTAATGGAATCAAACAAACTCAATAGAGTTATCTGTAATGGAGAAATAGTGATAATCAAATTGAATCCTTAGGTTGTGGAATTCGATTTGGTATGCATTTTGTAAAGTACCGCATAAAGCGTGTATTGCATAAGGTAGGAAGTTGTGGGTTATTGTTCAGAGATTGAACATTTGTGAAGACACAAAGGAGTGAGTCTTGATGAATGCGTCTGTGTGAGTTCAGAGAGACATAATAAGTGAAGTGCCAAAAATGACAGCCCTTCGATTCCCAGTTGATTACTCTCTGTATAAAAGGTTTTTTTGGGGGGTGTGGATGTAGAATGCAATGAATGCATATTTGACTATGATAAAGATAGGTTGGAGTGCATGGTGTGATAATGATGTAAGAAATCTGCACTATGGAATTGGAAGATAGAGTTCATTGTAATAAAGTGTGAGGTCAAGCACTTCAGAAGAAATAATAAAAAAAACAAATGATTATTTATATGGAGACAGACTGTGAAAACAAAAGACCAGCGCAGAGAGATTTGGGTGTTGATGGGCGTGCAAGGTCTGAGAAACCATAAGGATTGATCAATTTCCAGGACCGGATCATATGTATGCCAGAGCATTGTGGAAGGAAAGATATGTAAGTTGGAGGGTTGGGCTGAGAAATTGAAGATGGAGTTCAATCCTGTCAGCTGCGACATCATGCATTTTGGAAGATCCAACTCAAGAGCGAATTATACAGTAAGTGGAAATGTCCAGAGGAAAATTAATGTACAGAGTGATCTCTGGGTGTTCAATTCCTTTGGTCCCTGAAGGAGGCAATGCAGGTCAATAGATTTGTCAAGAAGACATATGAAATGTTTTCCTTCATCGAAATAGGTATTGAGTACAGGGCTTGGCAGGTCATGTTACAGTTCAATAAGACTATGGTTCAGCATTATATCTGGTACTTTTCTGTTCGCACACATTACCAAAACGATGTGGATGATTTGGAGAGAGTGCAGAAGAGGTTCATTAGTATATTACCTGATAAGGAGGGTGCAAGCTATGAAGAGAAATTGAGCAGATTAGGATTATTTTCATTAGAAAGACAGAGGGCGGGGACGGGGAATCTAAATGAGGTCTACAAAATCATGAGAGATATAGATAGGGTGGATAGCAAGAAGATTATTTTCCCAGAGTGGCGTACTGAATTTCTAGGGGCCGGGAGTTCAACGTGAGATTGGATATGTTGATTGAAGTTTTCTGTGTTAAATTCAAACTGCAGAGGGTGGGGTGCCTGGAACGAGTGGTCAGTAGTGGTGTTAGTGGTGAACAAAATAGCGTCATTTCAGAGCTCTGTAGACAAATATATGAACGGGCAGGGAGCAAAGGCATAGAACATAGAACATAGAACATAGAAGAATACAGCGCAGTACAGACCCTTCAGCCCTCGATGTTGCGCCGATCAAAGCCCACCTAACCTACACTAACCCACTATCCTCCATATACCTATCCAATGCCCGCTTAAATACCCATAAAGAGGGAGAGTCCACTACTGCTACTGGCAGGGCATTCCATGAACTTACGACTCGCTGAGTGAATAACCTACCCCTAACATCAGTCCTATATCTACCCCCCCTTAATTTAAAGCTATGCCCCCTTGTAATAGCTGACTCCATACGTGGAAAAAGGTTCTCACTGTCAACCCTATCTCACCCCCTAATCATCTTGTACACCTCTATCAAATCACCCCTAAACCTTCTTTTCTCCAATGAAAACAACCCCAAGTGCCTCAGCCTTTCCTCATAGGGTTTTCCTACCATACCAGTCAACATCCTGGTAAACTTCCTCTGCACCTGTCCCAGTGCCTCCACATCCTTCCTATAGTATGGCGACCAAAACTGCACACAATATTCCAGATGCAGCCGCACCAGAGTCTTATACAACTGCAGCATGACCTCAGGACTCCGGAACTCAATTCCTCTACCAATAAAAGCCAGTACGCCATATGCCTTCTTCACTGCACTATTTACCTGGGTGGCAACTTTCAGAGATCTGTGTACATGGACACCAAGATCCCTCTGCTCTTCCACACTACCAAGTAGTCTACCATTAGCCCAGTAATCCATCTTTTTATTACTCTTACCAAAGTGAATCACTTCACACTTAGCTACATTGAACTCCATTTGCCACCTTTCTGCCCAGCTCTGCAGCTTCTCTATATCCCGCTGTAACCTGCCATATCCTTCCTCACTGTCTACAACTCCTCCGACTTTCGTATCATCCGCAAACTTGCTCACCCAACCTTCTAACCCTTCCTCCAGGTCATTTATAAAAATGACAAACAGATGGCATACAGCTCCTTAGAAAATATGATTTGATAGAAGAGCTGGATCGGTGCAGGCTTGGAGGGATGAAGAGACTGTTTCTGTGCTGTAATATTCTTCGTTATTTTTTCTTTGCTCTTTGTTCTTTGAAACAATGGGACCCCAGCAGATATAGTTGAATTATTTATACACACAAGTGAAATAGTGGAGGCCTGGAGGGTGGGGACTGGAGGGTGGCTAACACTGCGCCTTTTGAAAGGCTGGAAAGAAAAGCATGGAAACGATAGACTGTGTGTCTGACATTGGTGATGAGTAAGTTGTTGGAAGAGAGTCTGAAAGATAACATGTACATGCATGGAGAGGGAAGGGCTGAATTCTGTTGGTCAGAAAGGTTTTGCATGAGAGGAATCATGTTTTACAAACATGATGTTAGTTTTTTTTTAAATGAAGTAAACAGAAAGATTGATTGTAGCAGAATTGTAGATGTTTAAATGAACATTAGCAAAGCCTTTGATAAGGTTCTGCATGGTAGACTAATTAATAAAGTTAGAGCACATGGGATTTTGGGTACGCTTGACAACTGGTTGTAAATTCAGTTTTACAGAACGAGACAGAATATAGGATTTTGCTTTGGCCTGGAAGCCTGTGAGAATCAGTGTTCCACAGACATCAGTACTGGATGGACTTTTGTTTGATGTATAAGGTTAGGATGTTAATATCGAAGGCATGGTTGGTGCATTTACAGATGACACCAAAATAGCTGTTATATTGGGCAGTGAGGCAGTTGTCTGCGATTGCAAAGAGATATTGTTCAATTAGGTCAATGGATTGAGGAGTGACAGATGGAGATTAGATAAACTAAGTGTGAGGTACTTCATTTTTGTAAAATAAACAAGTGCATGACGTAAAACAAATAATAAAAGGGTCCCCGGTAGTACTTTCGGCCATAGAGATCGAGGGAGTTTGGGAATAATTCTTTGAACTTTGCATCAAACGTGGAAAAAGGTTTTTAGAAGGCATTTAGTACGTTTGCCTTCGTCGCTCAGACGTTTCACTATAGGTGGCGGTATTTCATACTGAGTTGTACATGGCATTGATAAGGCGTTTTTTGGAGTACTGTGTCTGGTTCTGATCACTTAGTCAGAGGAAGGACATTATTAAGTTGATTAAGGTTAAAATATATTGACTGGAATGTTGCTAAGAATGGAGGGATTGGAGTAGAAGGAGAAATTGAATCGGATCATATGTTTTATTCCCTGCAGCGCAAAAGATCCAAGGGTAACATTATAAAATCATGAGGGATATTGATAAGGTGAATAGCATGTTTCTGTTCCCTTGGACGGAGGAATTCAAAACCAGCGAGAATATTTTAAAGTGAGAAGAGAAAGATTTTAAAAGTACTTGCGGGACAATGTGTTCTCACATAGAGATATTAGTGTGTGTAATGCACTTTCAAAGGAAATGGCAGGTGCAGGTACAGTTACAACATTTAAAAGATGTTTGGGTAGGTACAAGAATAGGATAGGTTTGGAGGGATACGGGCAAAACTTAGGCTGGTAGTATTAGTTGAACAAAAGGTGTGGTTCCATGTTGTTTTTCTATTCTGTGATGATGATTCTTTTGCCTTTTGTAAAAAAAGATTAATAACGTTCCAATACCTGTGTCAAGGTGAATACTTATTCTTAAAATGGAATTCCTAGTTTTATCTCCTATACTAGAGGAAATGTCCATCAGCGATTCACCTGATACACGGCTTTCAATATCTTGTATAGTACATCAGAAAATTCACTTATCCTGAGACATAAAATGAATATCCTTCATAATACAATGCTTTCAACACTGAAACAATAAAGTGAAGTACCTTTGGAAGTTTCTAAATCAAATGATTGTTTTTTTTCCGGAAACCAAAATAATTGCGGATAACGGATGTAGACTGATCCCTGGAGCACTCCACTGGCTTCATTTTTCGAAGCAGAAAATCAATATAAAACTCTACTCACAACTTCATGTTGTAAATCAGGAACAAAAAAAGCAGAATCTCCTGGAAAATCTCAGCGGATCTGGCAACTTCTGTGAACAGAAATCAGAGTTAACATTTTGGATCTGGTGAACCTTCCTCTGAATTTTGTCCTTCCTCAGTTTGAATCTTTCTTTTTGTAATTGTAGGATTCAAAACAGTTCACACTACATTAGACGTGACCTCAGCAATTCCCTGTACTTATGCAGTAAAACATTCCGACGATTAAACCTGATACCCTTTGCAGCATCATTCCATTTATGTTCCTAATCATTTCCTGCACATGCTGACTAACTTTACATGATTCATGCAACAGTACTCACAAATCCTTCTGTGTCCCTGGTTCCGCAATCTCTCACATTTAAACAGTTACTGCTTTTATATCCTTCTACCAAAACACTAACTGTCATAATTCACATTAAACAGTCTCTGTTGAAGGTTTTCATACTAAACTACCCCTGTCTGTATCCCATTGCTGACTCTCTGCGTCCAGTTGACAATGCATTGAATGGCTAACTTGATAAATTAGCTCACTGAGCTTCAATCCATCGGGTCGTTCAAATAACTGTAACCAGCGGAGTGCCTCAGAGATTAATCTGCATCAGATTTCCAACCTGCAAACCAATATTAATCTCAACGCACTATTTCCTGTTATATTAAGGAGTCTGCTGTGCTTGTGCAGCACCTTAGGCAGTTTGCCTGGCCGCGTCCTGTGCTGTGTAGTCTAAACTGAAGGGCTGAATAACATCACCATGTTCCTATATAAATCATGAGAGGGGCAGAATGGTCTCCCGCTATCTCATTGCCTCACTAGCTGAATGTGGTCTTTCTGTCCTTCTTTAACCACATCGAGGAGTGGATTGAGGGAACAACACAGAAGCTAGAATCATCAGTTGGCCAATTGGCCCCTCAGGCCGGCTGCAACATTCAGAATGCTCCTGGCTGATGTGATTGTGTCTAAGTATCCCTTTCCTGCCTGTTCCCAAAAAATACTGACTCTGTTGTCTATCAAAGTTCAGTTGAGCTCAGCCTTGAATACCTTCAATAAACCATTCTTCACTGTTCCCTGGGAATGAGAAAATCCCCAAGCAGAAATAATGATTGTTAACTCAGTCTTAAATGGAAGCCGCTAATTTTTATAATCTGTTAACTTCACAAAAAGATCATCCCCACTTTTGAGGAACAGGAAGCAACAATAATTAGTAATAGGCAAAAACCATTCAGCCTTCCACACATGCCCCACATTACCACTGAGCATATTTTGGTTAAATAACTATTAAAGCCAGCATGCACAGCACACTCACAAAGACATTTCCAGGTATCAAAGAATCATAAGAAACGAGAACAGAATTAGAACATTTGCTCCACCGAATCTGCTCCACTGCTTGATCGTGGTTGGTTTGTTTCTCAACCACATACTCCTCACGTCTCCCTATCACCATTGATTCGCTTATTAATTAAAAGTTTACCTAACTCTATCTGAAAGACACTATCGTGTCAGTGTGCTTGCATGTTTGTTCATATATGAGTGTCTGTATGTGTGTTTGTGCAAGAGTCTGTTGTAGATTTAGGAATTATTTTATCCTCGGCTTTTTAAAGTTGTTTCCCGGCACAGGTACCGAGCAATCCTCCAGAGCAACTAGAGCAAATAGTTTGTGAGGCCTTAGTTTTTTCTTAAAGTTGGAACAAGAGAAGCAGCCTCAATGAGTACAGTCAAGGTCTCACAGAACCAGGGCGTATAGTCGGCAGTTTGCAGCAGTTGTAGCCGGAACCTCAACAGGGTTGGAAACTGTACTACATGTCGCTGGTTGCTCCTCTCTCTGAATTTTCCCTTCTGGGTTGCAGGAGTTGCGTGTCCTGCAGTTTGTTTTTTTCTGAATTTTGTGCCCAAGGTGTATTAATGAGCTCTTCCCACATTGGAACAGTTACTGTTTCGTAGTAAGATAATTTACTGAGTTTTGTTAAGATTTCCAATAGAGTTAAGTTATTCTGCGTTCATCTTTCATTGATTATACTTTTACTGTAGTGTTCGAATAATTTGTGTTTTGTGTCATGTCATTTAGTTTGATCAATTGAATTGGATCTGGAACACAGTACCTTAAATTTACCTTTAAAATAAGAAAACGTTAGGGTCCAGGCTAACTTCTTAATCTCTTTTCAGAGTTCTGATCTCATCTGTAACACTGTGTAATGGGATCACTCTTATTTTGGGGACAGTGGATTAATTGAAATGGGAGATAATACCTTATTTCCTCGTGTGTTTAAAATGATGTAATATCGCCCGCTGCTGGTTCACCAACCCCACTGTGCAATCAACAGGTTTCACAGTATCTGATCAGTGTGGAATTCAGTCCATCTAGTTCACACTGATCTGCCAAAGAATGTCGCACAATCATTTCCATCCCTGTAACCCTGTGTTTCACATGGCTAATCCATTTAAGCTGCATATCCATGGGCATTATGGGGAATTTAGCATGGCCACTCTACCTAACGTGCACATCTTTAGACTACAGGAGGAAAGTGGAGACTCATCATTTGTTTGAGAATGCATCAATGACTGTGAATCTCCCACATTGTGCAGCTATGCGATGCTTCACAGAATAGCCTTGGCAACAGAGAGGAGTTTGTCTGATCCCTTGCAATGCTGTCCCTGAGAAGGAAGTGGATATGTCTAGCATTGACCTGCTGGCCCCATTGGGTCATTGAGAATGCTTTCGCACTTATCTTTTGTCAGATTGTAGAGCAAATAAAATGCAAGTAGCAGAATGTGCAATCAAATTATCTCATCTCCTTCCACCAATGGTTCACTGAAGACACCTGCTGTGGAAACACTCCTTAATATGTACACTGTTTGTCATTAATACCTCCCAAAGACAAATTAATTCTACATTGCAGAGGGTGCACAGACGTTTCTCCATATAAGTCCCAGTACAACTGCAATCCTCTCTGCACCCCTCCAGAGAGAGACTGCGTGTGCGTGTGTGCGTGTGTGTGTGTGTGTGTGTGTGTATATTCTTATTGATGTTGCTGTTAGCCTGTATGATGCTGTGACCTGCTGCCCTCCCTCTCTGACTGAATTCCAGACGGTTTTCACCCTCCATCACTGTCTGTGCAATGGAGTGGAGAGGTCAACAGAATGTCGAATTCCATCACATTAAGCAAAGCAGGAACCATCAGACTATTCCCACACAGAGATACACACAAACGCTAATACACACAGATACACGCATTAATACATACAGCAGACGCAGACATACAAATCAATGTGCATGCACGCGCCCCCCCCCCCCCCCCGCCACACACACAGATACACTGACATGAAACAAACATGGGAGTCGATTGGTATTTCTCTTTCTCTATGGCAAATTCACACTATTTCACCCACTCTGTAAGATGTGCAACATTGTTTCTATTTCTCTGGTTGCAGCATGTAATTGTTTTTCTCTTGGTCTTTGGGATGTGTGTTGTTATTACTGATGCTCGTTTGTTATCAGTGTATGCCTTGATCACACCAGTCAGTCTGTCAGTATTTCACTTGTTCTGCAGAGGAAATTAAGGACTGCAGATGTTGGGGATCAAAGCTGAGAACAGGTCAGGCAGCATCCGAAGACCAGGGGAATTGGCATTACAGGCATAAGCCCTTCATCAGGCTTGTCTGCAATCCGAATTCTGACCTGGCCTACTCTGCTCATCCAGCGCCACACTTTCGGCTTTGATGACGAACATCTGCAGTCAATACTTTCTGACCTGCTGTACTTTTCCAGCACCACATTCCTTTTCAGTTATTTTGACTAGAGTGTGACACTATGACAACTTCGATGCTTGTTGATGTCACCAAACCCGAGAAGAATTGTAAAGTGCGTGGAGGACGGAGTACAACAACAACAGTACAACGCTAACTTGGTGTAGTGTTCTGGTATATTTCAGACGTCGATCGCTGCAGGACAGTGTGAGGTGATGCACTTTGGAAGGAAAACAGGCTGCCCCGTTGTAAATGTGGTGCAGGAGCAGAGGGACCTGGGTGTATTTGAGCACAGATTATTGAAAATGGCACGAGAAGTGGGGAGAGCAGTAACTATCAAAGATTAATTTCAGTAACTGAGCTGTTTACAGGAGGAGTGTAGTAGGGAGCCTCCGTACTACCTTCCTGGGAGGTGGTGGTGACGATGTGTTGTGAGCCCAACCTCCTGCCCACCGAGACCTTGAGGATTCCATTTGTACCAGCTCGACAGAAAAGGGGGGTGGCATCAGTGCCATGGCTTTTAAGGTGTGCCAGGGAAAACGGAACTGCCAGTGGATTTAAAGTGAGAAATGCCCTTCACTGAACTTGGTCCTTACTTGGTCGGTGTGTTGTGGATGTTTCCGAATTTCCACACGAGGCATCCCAGTCGTCTTCGCTCATATTAGCGTCCTACCCACATGACGGGGTGAGGGGGTGATTGTACGGATATTCGGCACTCCACTACCCGGCTTGACCCTTTCTGACCTTTTCCAGGCTGTTTTTCCTGAATTGGGAGAAAGGGGGAGGGGAGGGATTGAGTATGGGGTCTGCTGATAACATGCTCTAGGTGGTGGGGTTGGCGGAATAAACAGTTTTTTGGTGGGGGTCTGTCCACAGTGTTGTACATATGCAGTGTTTATAGTGTAGGGGGTATACTGGCGGTGAGAGAAGTAGAGAGAGGGAAGATGCTGCATACAGTCATGACAGCGGTGGAGCATGAGCCTCGTTCAGGGTTGGTGCGATAACAGATATACAGTGAGTGTGAGGGAACAGAGAGAATACAGTGACCCTTATCCTGACAGAGTGGGGAAGGTTATTGATGTTTGTCCTGTATTGCTGGATATTTCTTCAGACTGCAGAAACTGCACTGAACTGGGTGGTGAGCTCAGACCATGCTTGGTTGTTGACCCCGCCGGGAAGAGAATGGTCCTTCCCACCAAGACCTCCGTGCACCTGTCTGCATACAATGGTGTAATTGCCCCTTATATGCCATGCACGGGGTAAACTGTGCAGAGCAACTCCGAACTGTGAAAGCTCAACCGTGTGCCCAATGGCCTTTTCAAGATGGCACCAGTGCCAGGGATCATGGAATATCCATGGGCATCTGGCCGATGGTGAGTACCTCCAGCCACGATGGTTTGTCGAATCGGGCTGGCATTGAATGAGAGGGACACCATGGTGTGGGTTGTTAATGAGGTGAGTTCGATAAGATAGCACCAGGGAAACTAACTCATTCTCGTGTAGATGATCCCTCTGTCACACTCAACTAATATGACACTGTGACAAATTATTCCTAGATTCAGCCCATTGGGTAGAATTGTATGCTGTCCCGACTTCCAGTTACAAAGTTACAGAACAAATGTTAATCCAAAACTCTCCTGAAATCACACCAATATATTGTTCATCCATCATTCCTGGAAGCACTGGGTCATGTTACACGATACTGTCGAAATGTCGATATTTCAGCATCTGGAACCTGTGATCACATCCTTCCATTATATTCTCTTTCAATCTCGCCCTCTCTGTCTACACCACAAACCTCTCCTTTGTGTTGGTATTTAAACTGATTCCCCCACCATCTCTCTTTCGCAGTGATTTTCACACCCATAGCACGCCTTGTCATGGCACAAGGGACATATGGAACTGTAATTAGATGGTAACTGCACATCCTGTCACTTTTGGCATGGGTTGCAAGTTTCCCCACACTGGGCAGTGATCTACACAAGGTTACTGAGCAATGCACTGGGGTGGTGGGCACAGTTCCATAAACTGGGCACATATATCATCTGGGTTTTTAGATCAATGCACTTGGTCAGCACATCTTTCCACTCTGAGTAGATTGGGGATTGTTTTGTACAGTTCACCAGTTCGGTCTGCATCGTGGTCCCTGATGAACACATATCTCATCTGGGTTTATATATCAATGCACGCCTGAGGTCAGCACAGTGTTCCACTTTGGACCGATTGCAGGGTTGTGTTCAGCAATATACCAGCCTGGTCTGCGTAGTGCTCCATGCTGAATAGATATCTCGTCTGCGTTTATGTTGTCTGGGCTGATTCTCTGAGGTGGATTGGGAATGTGATATCACGAATGATTTCAATTGATATGGCAATGGCTTTACTTTTGTTCTCATTTTTTGTTATTGGACCCTCCAAATTCTGAATCCTCCAGCCAGTCCTATTCTTCAGTCTAACTCCATAGGTCAGTAACTTGAGTAAATGCACAGTTCTAATGTCAGTAAAACTGTTCGGTCTATTTCCCTGGCCTTTACCATTGCTCACCCTGGACCATTGGGATTCACCACAATAAAGGTAAGGTCACTCCTCAGACTCAGCGCTCCAAGGAATATAGCCCCAGCCTTTTCATATTCTCCATGTAGCTCAACATCACCCCCTCCTAACATCATAATATACTTCCAAAAACTTTCTGCACTCTTTCAAGATTAAAAGCATCTTTCCTATAGCAGGAAGAACAGAATTCAAGGCAGTATTGCAGAAGTCGCTGAATCTAGTGCGTAGGCGGAACTGACTATTGCAGATACTGAAGATTAGTGTCCATAATATGGTGCTGGAAAAGCACAGCAGGTCAGGCAGTATCCGAGGAGCAGGAAATCAATGTTACAGGCAAAAGCGATCTTGGATGCTTTTCCAGTACCACAGTGTGAAACCAGTATGTATCCTAGATGGCCTTCTTCTTCAAAGAACTAAATTTCCTCTACCACTTGGTTGACGATGCGCTCCAGCGCATCTTATCCACTTCCTACACCTCTGCTTTTGAATCCTACCCCTCCAAACGCAACAGAGAAAGAACTCTCTGTTCCTCATCTTCGACATCACCAAACTTCCAGATGCAATGCATTATCCTCCCCCATCTGTGCCATCTACAAACATACCCCACCACCAAAAAATGTATTAACCCCCCACCCCGATCTGTGCTTCATAAGGAACATTCCTAACGCGATTCCCTTGTCAGGTCCATGCCACCCATCAACTAACCTTCCACTCCCAGCACCTTCCCCTGCCACCGCAAGAGTAGTAAAACCTGCACCTTCACCTCCACCTCACCTCCATCCAAGACGCCCGAGGAGCCTTCCACATTCATCGGATTTTTACCTGCACTTCCACACATGTCACCTACTGTATCCGTTGCTCCCGATATTGTCTCCTCTACATTGGGGAGACAGGATGTCAACTTGCGGAACATTCCAGATAACATTTGTGGGACACTCGCACCACCTGATCAAACAGCGCCATGGCTGAAAACTTTAATGCCCCACCCCCACTCCGCCAAGGACATGCAGGACCTGGGCTTCCTCCACCACCACTCCCTAACCACCTGATGCCTGGAGCTTCATCTTCCACCTTTTGACCCTGCAAGCACACGGGATCAATGTGGATTTCACCAGTTTTCTCATTTCCTGTCACCCGCGTAATTCCAAATCTAACCTACCAACTATGCAAGGCCCTATTACTGTGTCTTACCCGTCCACCATCCTTCCCACCAATCCGTTTCACCCTCCACTCCGACATATCACCTTCACACCAAACTTCATCTACCTATCACATTCTCAGCTACCTTCCCCCAACCCCATCCCAATCCCATTTATCTCTCAGCGCCCTTGGGCCACAAGCCTCATTCCTGATGAAGCGTTTACACACGAAATTTTGATTCTCCTGCTCCTCGGATGCTGCCTGACCTGCTGCGCTTTTCCAGCAACCCTTTTTCAGCTCTGATCTCCAGCATCTGCAATCCTCACTTTCTCCTCTCTGTTGACCTACTCAGTTGCAAATGTGAACCATTGTCTCTCTGTACTTCTTATTTAAATATTGGGAGCATGGAGGTCATTGTCGTCTGTAATGTTTATAAACTCCATTTCCTTCCTGGGATTCCATCCAGTCCCTGGCCAATATATTTTATTTCCATTCATTTCTGGGACTTGGGCATCGCTGGTTGGCCAGCATTGATAGCCCATCGCTATTTACTCTTCAGAAGGTGGTGGTGAGCTGCCTTCTTGAACTTACTCGAAAAATCTAATTGACTTGAAGATTGGCAATTGCTGCACCAAATGCGCTCCATCCCAGAGTTTTCAGGGAAGTGGCAATACAGCTAGTAAAAGACTTATAGAGTCATATAGGATAGAAACAGACACTTCGGTCCAACCAGTCATAGAGTCATAGAGATATACAGCACAGAAAGAGACCCTTCGGTCCAACCCGTCCATGCCAACCAGATCTCCCAACTCAATCTAGTCCCACCTGTCACCACCCGGCCCATATCCCTCCAAACCCTTCTTATTCATATACCCATCCAAATGCCTCTCAAATGTTACAATTGTACCAGCATCCACCACTTCATCGAGCAGCTCATTCCATAAAAGTACCACCATCTGCATGAAAAAGTTGCCACTTAGGTCTCTTATATATATTTCCCCTCTCAACCTAAACCTATGCCCTCTAGTTCTGGACACCCCGACCCTCGGGAAAAGACTTTGTCTATTTATCTATCCATGCATCTCATAATTTTGTAAACCTCTCTAAGGTCATCCCTCAGCCTCCGACGCTCCAGGGAAAAACAGCCCCAGCCTGTTCAGCCTCTCCCTTTAGCTCAAATCCTCCAAGCCTAGCAACATCTTTGTAAATCTGTTCTAAGCACTTTCAATTTTCACAACATCTTTCTGATAGGAAGGAGACCAGAACTGCACGCAATATTACAATATAACCCTAACCAATATCATGTTCAGCCGCAACATGAACTCTCAACTCCTGTATTCAATACTCTCACCAAAAAAGGAAAGCATACCAAACGCCTTCTTCACTATCCTATCTACCAGCGACTCCACTTTCAAGGAGCTATTTACCTGCACTCTAAGGTCTCCTTGTTCAGCAACACTCCCAAGGACCTTACCATTAAACGCATGAGTCCTACTGAGATTTGCTTTCCCAGAATGCAGCACCTCACTTTTATCTGAATTAAACTCCTTCTGCCACTTCACAGCCCATTGGCACATCAGGTCCAGATCCTGTTGTAATCTGAATTAACCCTCTTCGCTGTGCATTACACCTCCAATTTTGGTATCATTTGCAAACTTACCAACTGTACCTCTTATATTCGGATCCAAATCATTTATGTAAATGACAAAAAGTAGAGAACCCAGCACCGATCCTTCTGGCACTCCTCTGGTCACAGGCCTCCAGTCTGAAAAACAACCCTCCACCACCACCCTCTGTCTTCTACCTTTGAACCAGTTCTGTATCCAAATAGCTAGTTCTTCCTGTATTCAATGATATCTGATCAGTGAGGACGAAATGGGCTGAATGACCTGCTTCCAGGCATTCAATTATGGCAAATTGCAGATGCCTGGGCTAATGAATCTATACAAAGGTTCTCCTGCAGTGATGTCCCAGGGATGAGATTATTGATGCCCACCAATGTAAACATCTTCCCTTGTGTTTTGAATGACTCCAACTAGTGGAGAGGTCATAATTGATTCTTATTATGGGCAATATCGCTCAGGCTCATTGATATCCTCCTCAGTCAAATATTGCCTTGAGTTCAGGGCTAGTCCCTCTGACCTGTGCCCCTGCGTTCCCTCTATTTTCATATCAATAGGTGGTGCACAAGCAGAGAATGTTTTCTTCAAACAGAGTGTAATGAATGTCACGAATTTTCTTAAAAAGAGTCTTAGGGGATCTAGATCACAGCAAGGGACCAGTGGTGTTCCAAGGGTTTGGTTATGGGACCTCTGTCTTTTTTTGATTTTTATAACTAATTTGGATGAGGAAATGGAAGAGTGTGTTCGTAAGTTTGCCGATGACACGAAGGTTGGAGGAGTGGTATATAATGTGGAAGGCTGTTTTAGGTTATAAATGGACATTCGTAGGATGACCAGCAGGGCTGAGAATTGACAGATGGAGTTCAACCTGGAAAAGTGTGAAGTGATTCATATTTGAAGCTCGAATGTGAATGCAGAATACAGAATTAAATGGAGGATTCTTGGCAGTGTGGAGGAACACAGCGATCTTTGGGTCCATGTCTACACATCCCTCAAAGTTATTATACAAATTTGTAGGGTTGTTAAGAAGGCATATGGTGTGTTATCTTTCATTAGCAAGGGGATTGGATTAAGAATCGCGAGTTTATGCTGCAGCTGTATGGAGTCTGGTTAGACCGCACTTGGGACATTGTGTTCAGTTCTCATCACCTCCTTATAGCAGGATGTGGAAGATTTAGAAAGGGTGCAGAAGAAATTTACCAAGATGGTTCCTGGTCTGGAAGGTAGTTCTTATGAAGAAAGGTTAAGGGAGCTAAGGCTTTTTTCATGAGAGCGAAGAAAGTTTGGCAATGACTTAATGGAGGTGTGCAAAATGATGAGAGACAGCAAGAGACTGAATAGTCAAAGACCTTTTTTCCCCAAGGCAAAAATGGCAATCTCGAGGGGGAGTAACATTAAGGTGATTGCAGGAAGGATTAAGGGAGATGTCAGAGGCAGTTATCTTACACAGAGAGCGCTGAGTGTGTGGGATGCACTGCCAACAATGGTAGTAGAGTCAGACATGAGAGGGACATCTAAGAGACACTTGGATATGCACATGGAAGATTGTGCACAGAAATATGCATGTTAGTCTGATCTCAGAGTGGTTTAAAACGTGGGCACAACATTGAGAGGCGAAGGACCTGTGCTGTACTGTTCTAGGTCCTATGCTCAATGTTCTATGACAGCATTTAAAGAGGCAGTAGATGGATTTTGACTTGTCATAGAGTTGGGGGCTATGACAATTTGAGCATGAAAGTTGACTTGAGGCCCAGAGCAGACCAGCCATGATATTACTGAACGACAAGGCATGATTGGGGAGTGAACGA